>NW_015090813.1:144909-211710 GCF_001431845.1 Calidris pugnax
CACACCCCCCATCGCTGACACCCCCATCCCTCACCCCCCTGCATCGCTCCCGTACGTCTGGTCTCTTTCCAGAAAGTCCCTTCTTTGTGCAGTTTTCTATTTCGTCTATAAATACGGGGTTAATTAATCAACAAACATAGAATCACAGCATGGTTTGGGTTGGAAAGGATCTTAAAGATCATCCAATTCCAACCCCCTGTCCTGGGCAGGGACACCTCCCACCAGACCAGGTTGCTCCAAGCCCCATCCAGCCTGGCCTTGAACCCCTCCAGGGATGGGGCAGCCACAGCTTCTCTGGGCAACCTCTTCCAGTGTCTCACCACCCTCACAGCAAAATATTTCTTCCTCACATCTAATCTAAATCTCCCCTCTTTCAGTTTAAAACCATTACTCCTCATCGAATCTCTCCATTCCCTGATCAAGAGTCCCTCCCCACCTCTCCTGTAGCCCCTTGAGGGACTGGAAGGGGCTCTAGAAGGTCTCCCTGGAGCCTTCTCTTCTTCAGGCTGAACAACTCCAACTCTCTCAGCCTGTCCTCACAGCAGAGCTGCTCCAACCCCTCTGAACATCTTCTTGGCCTCCTCTGGACCTGCTCCAACACCTTCCAAGTGTATCTGAACAGCCGAGCTACAGACAGCTCATCTTCACCTGACCAGTAGGAAGAGACAGAGGGCCCCTCCACCCAATTTGCTGTACACAGAAGATGAACAGTTGGGAAAAATCTAAACAAGATGTCAAACCATGCCGCATCTTAATTGCCGCCTTATATTGAGATGAATACTAGAGTTTCTAGAGTCAGGGTCAGCATGAACCTCATGAGGGTGTAGTCCCTATCACTAACATCTTGGTTCTGAGCCAAAAGGAGAAACAGCCCAAAAAATTTTAATTTTTTTGAATACTATATATTCCTTTCTGTGTGCCTTCCCCAGCAAAACATCAGAGACATTGTGGCTAAAAAGATTTCTTACACACACCCCGTTTTGGCAGAGGGGACCTTCAGGAATACACAACCTTGGAAGCATTTTATTTTTAGAAGGGTCATACAAAGAGCTGCCCCCAGCACTGTGTGCTTACTGGCTTACTGGTGATAATTGGGTCTAAACGCAGCTGTGTTGTGTTGACCAACTTTTATAGGGCCTGGCCTTGTGCTGCAAAGAAAGCCAAGATCCAGGGAGCAAGGTAAGGGTCAGGGCAACCTATTTCACTGAACCACCAAGAATCCCAACTGTCTGCAAATGCTTAAATCCTACAATCCTCCCTGCAAAGCCAAATAAAAACAGAGAAGACCTGAAAATGTATGTTATCTTTGGGCGGAGCTACAGAAAAAAACCCTTAAACACCTTGAAAAGGGCAGTTTAAGACCCCAGATGAAGCAGCACTAATGAGATGCTGAGAACCATTAGCCCTGATAGATCTTCAAGTTTAACTTTTCAAGGATTTGCAGCACCATTAGCCCTGATAGATCTTCAAGTTTAACTTTTCAAGGATTTGTCATCGTGTAAGAAAAGTTGCTTCATTTTAGAGCGGGCAAAGAGCAGGCAGAAAAGTGGAGACATTACAGGGGAGCAGCTCAAAATCCAGACACAGCGTTCATACAGCTCAGCCTGCCTTTTCTCTTTTAAATCCTGCTAAAAAGGGTACAGACTGATGTCAAGATTTTCCTGATTTCTCCAGGAAACAAAGGGCCTTTTTCCCTTATTTCCATTTTCTGGTGCTCCAGGCACCCACGCAACTATTTCCTACCCTAACTCTTCCGAGGGCTCCAGGAATAAACGCTTCATGGAGGCAAAATAAACAAAAATATATTGCAGCTGGAGGAAGGTTACTTGGATACCAGAGGGATTTTAAGGTCCAATCTTGTTAAATCTACTCATTAATTACCTGGAAGGGGAAATAAGCGGTGACGGTCGCCGGGGACTGAGAGCAGCTGAGAAGGCACCACTGGGGATTGAGAAGCAGCAGGCACAAGTAGAAAAACACCAAAAAATACCAAAAAAAAAAAAAAAAAAGAAAAAAAAAGAGACAAACCCAACAGTGGATTCTGCACCCAGGCAGTGGGAAAACATCAATGAAACCAAGAAGAGGAAGCCAACTGCTGAACAATAGTATCATCTGAGAAATTAGTCACAGCTTAGAGGCAACATAACAGGCCATATCTGGGCCATAACACCTCTCGGGGAGGGTTTGGGCCACTGTCCCTTCCTTGGGGACACCCTCCATCCTGTTGACCAGCTCCCTCAACCGCCCTCATGGGGAGGAGAGCAGAGAAGCCTGAGGGGGATCCCCACCTTCTTCATGCCCATTGGGAAAGAGGGAATGCAAACAAATAATGTAATAAATAAACGAAATACAAAGTCACGAAAGGGAGTGGAATTACCAAACCCTGGACAGCCATAAAGCAGTCCAGCATCCACGTCACCCCCTTTTTTAGTGTGTCAGGACTCCGTGAGTGCCCCAAAGACACATGGGCAGCTTTGCAAGCAGTAAAACTAAGGATGCCTGATATCCCACCAAGAGCCTCAAAGGTGGTGGACCTCACTGTCTAGGAAGGCAGGAGGTCCAAGTGATGCTCTTCTCTTGCCTGGGCATTTGCTGCAACTGGGCAGGTGCCTGGCAGCTGGGACACTTGCAGGACATCACACCTGGTCCCCACTCTGAGTCCCATCAGGGAAACAGCTCTCCAACTCCCTACACCCTCATTTTGCTCTCTGTGGTAGTAGGGAATCAGGTTTCCCCATTGTACCTGTGTGAGCTCTATGGAAATAACATGGAAATGTCTTCCAGCAGGCAAATTTCAAAATACACTGACTGTGTAAAGCATTTACATGTCGAGCTGCATGCAAAGAGACAGCTACAAATGTGAAGAGCTGCCTCCAGGAACAAATCCCCCCACATCTACCCCATGAAGGGACAAGTAGAGGACATAATGCCAACTGCCCAAATGCCATTGCCACCTCCCTCGGAGGTTCTGCTCCTACTGACTAGCTGCAAAATAGACTGGCCCTATGGAGGAGACCACAACGACAAAGTGTCACAGCTGCCAAGCACCTGCCCGGTTACAGCAAATGCAGGACATCACACCTGGTTCCCACTCTGAGTCCCATCAGGGAAATGGCTCTCCAACTCCCTACACCCTCATTTTGCTCTCTGTGGTAGTAGGGAATCAGGTTTCCCCATTGTACCTGCGTGAGCTCTATGGAAATGACATGGAAATGTCTTCCAGCAGGCAAATTTCAAAATACACTGACTGTGTAAAGCATTTACATGTCGAGCTGCATGCAAAGAGACAGCTACAAATGTGAAGAGCTGCCTCCAGGAACAAATCCCCCCACATCTACCCCATGAAGGGACAAGTAGAGGACATAATGCCAACTGCCCAAATGCCATTGCCACCTCCCTCGGAGGTTCTGCTCCTACTGACTAGCTGCAAAATAGACTGGCCCTATGGAGGAGACCACAACGACATGGAGAACTGTGCATGTATATCCTCAACACAGGAAGGACACGGACCTCTTGGAACAGGTCCAGTGGAAGGCCATGAAGATGCTCCAAGGGCTGGAACACCTCTGCTGTGAGGACAGGCTGAGAGAGCTAGGGTTGTTCAACCTGGAGAAGAGAAGGCTCCAGGGAGACCTTCTAGCAGCCTTCCAATATCTGAAGGAAGTCTGCTGGAGAGGGACTCTTTGTCAGGGAGTGTAATGATAGGACGAGGGGTAATGGTTTTAAATTGGAAGAGGAGAGATTTAGATTAGATACCAGGAATAAATTCTTTCCTGTGAGGGTGGTGAGACACTGGAAGAGGTTGCCCAGAGAAGCTGTGGCTGCCCCATCCCTGGAGGGGTTCAAGGCCAGGCTGGATGGGGCTTGGAGCAACCTGCGATCTGCGGAGACCTTCGTTTCTGATACTCTGGATGGACGACAATTATCAGAAGAGATATTTATTTGTTTTCTAAATCCTGAATTACTCTGACAGGTTTCCCTTGCAAGCTGTCCATAAAACACACAACCAAAACCAAAAAACCTGAAAAACTCTCCAAAGAAAACAGCAGGAGTAAAAATAAGATTTTCAACTTGAAGCCTGAAAAAGTCTCCAAAGAAAACAGGAGTAAAAATAAGATTTTCAACTTGAAGGTTGTCACAGCCCAACAACTTTTAGTCAAGGACTAAGGAAAGCCAGACCCAGAGCCCACCAGGCACTGTGGTCCCACTGGTGATAAGGCAGGGGGGAGATAAAGAGAGGTCAGGTCAACCCCAGTGTATCTTTAAAGGGACAGCATCGACTAGGAAACTGAGCGTGGGCTGAAAAGATATTAACCATTATTTTGATAAGTAAAACCAAATATTCTTGTAACTCCAAAGCGAGAGAAAATATTTTGCTATTATCTCTCCCAGCTGATACTGTGGATTATATTACCCGTTCCACTTGAGGACTGATAGGGTGGAGTTTCCTCACACCCTGAGGAAGGGAAGAAATATTTCTTTAAATTATTATAGAAGATGAAATTCATTTGGGGAAAGTCACAAAGTCACAGCTAACATAATTGAACAAGTAACTTATCCAAATGATCAGGCTGGAATTAACATCCTTTAAAGCAGAATCCACTGTGAAGAATTAGAAAAACCTCGTGATTAATCCAAATAACTTGAACAGATAAATATTCACCGCAGCAGGAGGTTAAAGGACATGTTCTGTCCTGCAAAAAGTAACATAAGCAGGTGACTTGTGGTGAATGGACCTTCTTAAATTATCTGTGAAACAACCAGCACAGAGCTATTAATGTACTCCCAGACTCACAGCTACAGGCCTTGTCATACCTTTCAAGGCTGGCATAAGAATTTTCCAAATATTCAAAAGTAGAAGAAAAAAATGAATTTCAAGCACTTTTAAGCAACAGGGATGAACAGAACCAACCTAAACGTTTGAAAAAACATTCACCCATTATTAAAACTGATTTTTAAAAAGACTTTCTTCCAATAAAACCTCTGAAACCATTTGAAACTGTTTTCCTAGAGAATTAAATCTAAAGCACTGATCTCTTACTTGAAGGAGGGACATAGCTCCACTTTAGCCATATGTAGGAGCCAAAAGTAAAATCCTTTATTTATGTGTCTGGGTTTTTTCAGAGAAAGATGGTTTACAATGGAACAACTTTATTTGCATTCCTACCCTAGCTTTAGCTATAGCTATAGTGGTGGAGTTTCCAATCAGATACTACACCCAGCATTTAAGAAACTGTGTTATGGTTTCTGATTATTACAAACCAAAAGTTCTCCTGTAACAAGCCCAGCGCCGCAGGTGCAAAGTGCTTGGCATTAAAATTAATAAAAAATGGTTTTAGGAATGGGCTGCCATTAAGTGAGGATGAAAACAAATACAATGAAGTCATGAATTAGTTCACTTATCTTTTGTTTGCCTTACTCTTCAGACAAAGGGCACAGAAAGGGCAAAATCTTTTTAAGAGCTGCTGTAGGTCAAGAAAGGAATCTGTAACCAACTTCTCCGAATTCATTCAGGAATTTCTTTGCCGAAGAAATTGAACAAAGAGGGCATTCCTGGTTGTGCGGGGAGGACCCAAGTGTATAGAGGGGTCTTACCACATGACAGGCAGAAAACTAATTATCCCAAAACAGTGGCTGAGAGTCCTACATTTCAAGAGAGGCTAGAGTAGAAATTCTGAAGAAAAAGCCTGGAAAAACAACAGGCATCCCGGTCATTTCAATCTGCTGCTAAAAGACCTGCTCCTTAATAAAAAAAGTCATTGTTTTGCAGGGGTTGTGCGCCAAATTATCTTTGATTAATGGATGCAACGGGGCTTTACTGAAAAGGTTTACCATTAAAAGAAAACACAAGAGCCTGGAGCCCTCAATATAAGAAGGACATGGACCTGATGGAGCGGGTCCAGAGGAGGGCCACAAGGATGATCAGGGGGATGGAGCACCTCTGCTACAAGGACAGGCTGAGGGAGCTGGGGTTGTTCAGCCTGGAGAAGAGGAGGCTCCGGGGAGACCTAATAGCAGCCTTCCAGTACCTGAAGGGGGCCTACAGGAAGGCTGGGGAGAGCCTGTTTAGAAAGGCCTGCAGTGACAGGACGAGGGGCAATGGCTTCAAGCTGGAGGGGAACAGATTTAGATTGGAGATTAGGAGAGGGTTCTTTACTGTGAGGGTGGTGGAGCACTGGAACAGGTTGCCCAGGGAGGTGGTTGAGGCCCCTTCCCTGGAGATATTCAAGGAGAGGCTCGATGAGGCCCTGGGCAACCTGGTCTAGTTGGGGGTGTCCCTGCTGACTGCGGGGAGGTCGGACTAGATGACCTTTGGAGGTCCCTTCTAGCCTGGGCAATTCTATGATTCTATTCTATGATTCTAAGAAGTGAGGGCCCTTCCATTGGCCCAGTCACCTCTGCACGGCTCCAGAAAATCGCCGTAGGTGTGCCACAGGCTGACTTGGGCTAGTGCCCTCAGTATTTCACTAGCCCTGGTGACAACAAGCTGCTGAGGAATGCTCTGACTTTACCCCATTATCATCCAGGTTTTAGGGCTAGAAGGCAAATCACACTTGAAAGGCTCAGAGGAACAAGGACAACAGCACCGTTACGCACCTGGCCCACAGGGAGGAGGAGAAAAGAACAGGTTGTTTCACGAAATACACACCATTATGGCACATTGTCACCAAATACTGAGTAATGGTCTTTTATGGAAAAGCTCCCCAAGGCTGACACACACCAAACACCAGAAATAAACAGAAAAATGGTTTTCTCCCCTGACTGAAGGGGCAGGACTGTGCAGAGGTGCCATCAGTGCTGGCTGGGGGCCGTCTCCATTCACATCGTCCACAGGCTTATCTAACGGGCCAGAAATAGTTCACTGAAGCTAAAGGGAGCTAAATCCAGCAGTGCTTCAAGCAGGTCTCTTTGGATTTAAAGCTACGGGCCAAAACACACCCAAGTCCTTGAAAAGGAATGACAAGGACTGGCACTAGGCATTCACTGCCCTTGGGGTAGCAAACTGAACCAGGACTCTGAGAATCACAGAATAGTCATGGTTGGAAGGGACCTTTGAGATCACTGAGTCCAACCACAAAAAAACCTAAAGAAACAAACAAAAAAAAACCAAACAAAAAACCCCAACACACCCAGAACTACACCACACCCACCCACAAACAGACACAAACCAACAATCTCGGGCACTAGAACATGCCCTGAAGTAAATACCCCCAGGGATAGCGACTCCACCACCTCCCTGGGCAGGCTGTTCCAGTGCCTGACCACTTTCTCAGTGAAGTAATTCTTCCTAATATCTAATCTAAACCTCCCCTGCCCCAACTTCAGACCATTTCCTCTGGTCCTGTCGTTATTCCCCTGGGAAAAGAGGCCACCACCCACCTCTCTACAACCTCCTTTCAGGTAGTTGTAGAGGGCAATGAGGTCCCTCCTCAGCCTCCTCTTCTCCAAACTAAACAATTCATCTTATTGATGATGATGTGCTAAGCAGGGTGACAGGGCGGTTTGTAGGGCATTAAAGCTTTCCATGTGCATTGCAATGGGAAATATTTCTGAATTCCCACCTCTTCTGGCCTTTTTTTTTTCTGTTTTCTGTCTTTTTTTCTGCCATCAGCCCCAGGGTGAAAACTCAACTGCTTCTTCACAGAGGATCCAGCACCCGTGCACGAAGCATCAGCGCAGAGCAGGGCGAACAAAATGAGTTATTTTTCATTTGACCTGATTAATTTAATAGGTTTTGCTGCCTTCCCCTACAGACCCCCAGATGAATCACAATCTGCTGGAGACTGCAGAGGAGCTACAGTCCCCTCTCTCAGTGTTGGTCCAGCTCCACCATCTCCACCAGCTTCTGCCCCGCTGGAAGGAGTTGTGTTGCTCAGAGCAGGGGGTCTTCTCCCTTTGCAAAAGCAGGTCAAGTTCGCTACAAGTCCAAGGTATAATTTCATACCTAATTCTGCCACTGCATGTCACAATGACCTCATTTTCATTCCGAAATGAAAGTGCCATATTTATCGTATACGGCGCTACATGCATTACTCAAGGTTAATAAAACTGAGTTAATAACTCCTGGATGAAAGTTGCCATGTAAATGTACAGTACGAGTACGCTGTAATCAGCCACCCTTACTCACCAGGTCTGGAGCAGTCTTGACTACAAGGGAGAAAAACAGATACAAAAGACTCCATGGAAATTACAAGCAAGTACAAACAAATTTCAGTTTCTAAAAGGTAACAGCCTCCACTATTTATTAGTTCCTAGAACTATTTCAGCCACTGAAATTACACATGAATTACACATGAATGACAGAATTGAAATCAAGAGCCTGTGTTTTTTTTTTTTTACACAGGTCCTTCTTTAATTAATACAGTCTCTAGTGAGGTGCCTACAAGAGCATGATTCAGAGCATTAAGCCAAGTGGGTAAACCATGAGCATCCCTGCTGCACCAGGGAGCAAACACCTGCGTGTGCAAAGGAAAACAAAGCCACGGGGAAGTAAGAAAATTCACACACGTGCAAGCAAAGCAAGAGGAAAGAGAGGCAGCAGGCGACGGGAGCGGGTCTGATGGGACCTGGTTGATGGGGACGTGCTGCGGGTACCCCCAGGCACGGGGTGGGAGGGTGTATGGGGTGCATCAGGAAGAGTGTGACCAACAGGTCAAGAGAGGTCATCCTCCTCCTCTACTTTGCCCTGGTGAGGTCCCATCTGGAGCATTGTGTCCAGTTCTGGGCTCCCCAGTTCAAGAAGGACAGGGAACCACTGGAGAGGGTACAGAAAAGGGCTGCAAAGATGATGAGGGGCCTGGAGCATCTCTTTTAAGAGGAGAGGCTGAGGGACTTGTGTCTTTTTAGTCTGGAGAAGAGAAGGCTGAGGAGGGATCTCATCAACACCTATAAATACTTAAAGGGTGGGCGTCAAGAGGATGGGGCCAGTCTTTTTTCAGTGGTGCCCAGGGACAGGACAAGAGGAATTGGACACGAACTTGAACATAAGAAGTTCCACCTAAACATGAGGAGGAACTTCTTTCCTGTGAAGGTGGCAGAGCCCTGGAACAGGCTGCCCAGAGAGGTGGTGGAGTCTCTGTCCCTGGAGACATTCAAAACCCACCTGGACACGTTCCTGTGCAACCTGCTCTGGGTGGACCTGCTTTGGCAAGGGCGTTGCAGTAGATGATCTCCAGAGGTCCCTTCCAACCCCATGTCATTCTGTGATTCTGCCCAGTGGGGAAGTGCCGTTCTGGGGTGAAGAAGTGAGGAGACCAAGCTGTGCCTCCATCCCGACCAAACCTGACTGGCCAACTGGTAAGCATGGCTGCATCTACCACAGTTAATGGACATGGCCCACAGCTCATTTAAGAAGTGGGAAAACGGGTCATAGTCTCTGCCCCCCCACTCCTTCCCAGTATACATGCACATGCACTTTTATTATCTCACAGAATCTTCATGGTTGGAAGGGACCTTTGAGGTCATCGAGTCCAACCACAAAAAAAAACAAACCAAACCAAAACGAAAAAAACCACAAAAAAACCCACCAAACCACAAAAAAACCACCCACAGACAGAAACCAAAAATCCTGGGCACTAGAGCATGCCCTGAAGTGCCAGGTCTATACATTTCTTAAATACCCTCAGAGATGGCGACTTCACCACCTCCCTGGGCAGGCTGTTCAGTGCCTGACCACCCTCTCAGGAAAGTAATTCTTCCTAATATCTAATCTAAACCACACCTACCGCAACTTCAGACCATTTCCTCTGGTCCTGTCATTATTCACTTGGGAGAAGAGGCCAACATCCACCTTTCTACAACCTCCTTTCAGGTAGAAGGCAATGAGGTCTCTCCTCAGCCTCCTCTTCTCCAAACTAAAGATTCCCAGGACCTTGGAGAAACTGTGACTGGGGATAATGTCTATTTAACATCTCCCTGAGCCAACATTTGGCCCTCTCAGTCCCTCTGCTTCGGCGTTTGATTTGAGGACTTGTGAGCAACTCTACCGAAAGCCTTCTACGTGCTTCCCACATCTCGTTTGGAGCGAAGGGACAAGCGATGCACCAGTTGCAGCGCGTTTAATTCACAGCTCATCACTGCCTCCCGTACACTGCAAGTTCATCGAGACTCAATGTCCAGGGAATCCATCTGCTTAAGGGAGATAAAGTGCCAAACAGAAGCTGCCACACCATATGTAAGGGAAGCTCGAGAAGGAGCAGTGGGTGAACGTATTAATTACCTTTCCTTGGGGTGGAAAATATGCCCTACTCTTATGTACCCAACGTACGTGCTCACGTGCTGAAAATACACCTCGCATCCATATTGTAAGCACCTAAGCCTTGTATTTTAACAGATCCCTTCAGCTTAGGCTTTGGGCCACACATAAGATTACAGCAGAGTTTCCATTTCAAAAAAATTCAATTTCAAAAAAAGAAAAAGACAACAAAGGGGTTTCTGCCTACACATGGGAAAGAGAGGCTAGTAGATAAATTAATAGGCAAATGTAAGCAAAAAGAACAGGTGGATGGAAAACCTAGCGTTTAATTTCTTCATTCTTATTGAGATTCTGCAGCTAAAAGACAAGAAGAAAACTTATTTCACAGTTTAAATTACGAACTGTCAAATCCACCCTTTTTAATTGCTCCAAATATTGTAATAGAAGCTAAATACACTCTTGCAAAATTCATTAACTTTAGTCATTAAGCCACATTCTTAACCTTTAACTTCACTTTCTTTTCATTTGGAATGGAGATTGGAGAAAAAAAACCAAGTAGCTGTAATATTTGCTGTGTCCTGCCAGAATGGTGAGCTATGGCCATGCCATAGACAAAGGTCCTCTCAGTTTTAGGGGGCAATTCAGGAAACAGTTGGCTAACAACTACATGGAAACAGAAAATTTCATGTATTCTCTAATTTGATGAGCAGTGTGTAGGAAAGCACTTAACAGAGGGTTGTTTCAACTCCAGCAGCACATACAGTGTCTCCCTGGAAAGCATCCAGCCTGCTTTATAAAATACAGCTAAACTGACGTGAAGGTCAGGAGACACCAGTTTTGACCCTCTACTTAACGGGGAAACATTTGCCCCAAGTTTCCAGCCTAAGCAATAGCTGGGCTTCGGAGAGAATGAGAAGTATCCTGGGAACAAGACAAAGCATATGAAGTGTACAAAAGTGTTTAGAAGCGTATACGTCATGAAATAGAAGTGGAAACCATTCGTGAAGGTCAAAACCATACGCTCTCAGAAGGAAAAATCCCAGCACCCTGTGTGTTTCTTCACCGCTGCAACGCAGCAAGACAAGGACACACTATTGTGAGAAGAGCAGTGCTCTAGCTACGCTGCTTAATCCAAACATCAAGCACAGCTAAATTGCAAGACAAATTGGGTTGAAACGTCCTTGTAACTTTGGGAACACACGGTGAAGTCAGGTGCTACTCGCCTTGTTTGCATTTCCCAAGACTGTGGTCTTCTGCAGCCACCAGCCGAGAAAAGCCTGACTGGAGCTACTCTGCAAGTGAAATTCAAATTACAGGGGGTAAAACCAGTCAGGGTCTCACTTCACAGCAGCACAGAAGCTGCCCAGGAGGAAGCAGCATCTGCCCCAGGAGCAGCAAGCCGGGGAACTTCATTGTTCTCAAATACCAATGGCACCAATTTCTTACTTAAACTGCATTTGTTTCTGTAGCTCATGAATTTTTGCTTCACAGCTCCACTTTCAAATTCCCATCAATGGCAATATTTACCAGAAGACACGGGAAAGAAGACAAAGATTTGATTAAATCTGCATTTATGTGCAAGCATTAAAAAGTTGCTACTTCAAGTCGTAGCTAAATGTGGGACTTTCGGGCTGTCTCCAGCTGTTTTACCAGCATGAAAAGTTTCAATTGCCACTTTATATCATGAAAGTTTTACTGAACCCTCCGCTGTGCCATGAGACAATCATGTTAAGGCAAATGGTATGTGCCTTAGAAATTTAAGTAGTACCTCTGCTCCTCGCTGAGGGCTGCTCCCGTAAAAGCACAACATCCAACCACTTCAACCACAAATACAAGATGCAATCGTGACCATACAGGCAAATTGTTACAAATGTGTATAACTATATCCAATTTTATCTCTGCATGCAGAACCTACAACGTGTAAAAGGTATGACAAAACAGAAAATCAGTCTTCATATCAAACCTCTCATTATTTTTTCCACTAAAATATTTAGATTTGTATATGCGTGATCTAAGAAATTGCGTGTCTAGAAAACATTCATTTCTTAAAAAAATAAAAGAAGTCTCTCACAAAAAGGTATATAAAACACATAATGTTTGGTTTGGAGTTACTCCAGCCTCTTACACAGATGCTTTTTGAGGTTTCCATAAATGATTATTTATGGACTTGCCCAAAGCTTCAAGAATCCTTGTCAGAGACACACACGCCCCAACGCCACAATCCATCACGTGTTACTGCTTCTACAAACGCCAACACCTCCCTTTGGGTTCACGGGCCCTTATCTATGTAGTTACTGACATGACCTTTTTCCCCCCTTGAACACAAGATCTTGTGCAAAAATATACAGAAAAAAGCTCCGTTAAATGTTTTTACATTAGAATAGCAAGAGCGAGTCTGGGTTCAGTAATCTTGCCCCTGGGGACTTAATAGTTCTTGATACATCTCGTTACTAAGAAAAATGTGATTACTGCTCTGTCCCTTGAAAACCCCTCCTGAACTGTGCTCAAGACTGAAAAAACAAAACTGAAAATTTATTTGGACTTCAGAAAAAAGTCTGAACTGATGCTCCGACACTGCGATTAGACAGCGTTGCAAATCCTGACAGTGAGTTTCTACAAGAAGCGCTGAAAATACAAACTCCTCAGTACTACAAAAACCAAAAGGTCGTTGAGTCCCGACTCTGCCCCTGGAATGTGAAGAAAAGCTCATCTGACAGTAACAAACTGGGGCGATATATGTTTAAACCGACCACAGGTAGCACAGGCACAGCTAAAGAACATCATTTTTCCTGCCATAATAAGGCAGCCCCAATATTGCTGCTGTGACAGAATAACTGAATGGTTCAGTTTGTGGAAATTTAACCCCTTGGTGACAGTCTCAGACTGTGCTATGCAGCAGGTGGTTAGGGGAGACCTTATAGCGGCCTTTCAATACCTGAAGGGTGCCTATAGGAGAGCTGGAGAAGGACTCTTTGCCAGGAAGTGCAGTGATAGGACAAGGGGGAACGGTTTTAAATTGGAAGAAAAAAGATTCAGATTAGATCTCAGGAAGAAATTTTTTACTATGAGGGTGGTGAGACACTGGAAGAGGTTGCCCAGGGAAGTTGTGGCTGCCCCATCCCTGGAAGTGTTCAAGGCCAGGCTGGATGGGGCTTGGAGCAACCTGGTCTGGTGGGAGGTGTCCCTGCCCAGGGCAGGGGGTTGGAACTCAATGATCTTTGAGGTCCCTTCCAACCCAAACCATTCTATGATTCTATGAAGTTGCCTGACAGTTTTGCTAAGAGTTGTCACCGGGACATCAGGACTAACCCCATCAGACACACCACAAGGACATGGAAAGGTTGAGCCCACATGAAGTGACTTTGGAATTTAAAGGGCTTTGAGCATTAAAGTTTCACATTTAGACTGTTTTTGCAAGGAAAAAAGGGCCATTCCACACGCTTTTATATTAAGGACCGAGTCTTGGCCAGCAGAAAGCCAGCAGCTGCCACCTTTTGAACCTGTTTGATCAGTCTTTAAAAGACTCCAGTTATCTGAGAAACAAGGTTTCTCTCACTAAAGACTCCAAGGAAGTTTTCCAGGTAGTTCAGGCTGCAGTAAAAAGCAGCCAAGGCTTTTGACTTTCTCATGATGCAGAAAGGTTGGAAAGCGACCAAGTGATATAGAGACAGTGTGTTAAAAAAAAATGAGAGCATTAGGCAGGAGCAGGAGCTGTGGGGAGAAAGAGAAACCTTTTTTCATGTATTGTCCACTACGGCCAGACCTGACTCCTAATTGTGCTTCAGCACCTGGCCAAAAGATTGCTGTTGGAAGGAAATAATGGCAGAAATAAGGTCACTAGCTCAGGCATATTCAGCCACTCTGGAGAAACATTCTTTGTCCAACCCTCAACAAAAAAAAAGAAAAAGAGCTGCAGTAAAAAGCAGCCAAGGCTTTTGACTTTCTCATGATGCAGAAAGGTTGGAAAGCGACCAAGTGATATAGAGACAGTGTGTTAAAAAAAAATGAGAGCATTAGGCAGGAGCAGGAGCTGTGGGGAGAAAGAGAAACCTTTTTTCATGTATTGTCCACTACGGCCAGACCTGACTCCTAATTGTGCTTCAGCACCTGGCCAAAAGATTGCTGTTGGAAGGAAATAATGGCAGAAATAAGGTCACTAGCTCAGGCATATTCAGCCACTCTGGAGAAACATTCTTTGTCCAACCCTCAACAAAAAAAAAGAAAAAACCTTGGTGACAGTCTCAGACTGTGCTATGCAGCAGGTGGTTAGGGGAGACCTTATAGCGGCCTTTCAATACCTGAAGGGTGCCTATAGGAGAGCTGGAGAAGGACTCTTTGCCAGGAAGTGCAGTGATAGGACAAGGGGGAACGGTTTTAAATTGGAAGAAAAAAGATTCAGATTAGATCTCAGGAAGAAATTTTTTACTATGAGGGTGGTGAGACACTGGAAGAGGTTGCCCAGGGAAGTTGTGGCTGCCCCATCCCTGGAAGTGTTCAAGGCCAGGCTGGATGGGGCTTGGAGCAACCTGGTCTGGTGGGAGGTGTCCCTGCCCAGGGCAGGGGGTTGGAACTCAATGATCTTTGAGGTCCCTTCCAACCCAAACCATTCTATGATTCTATGAAGTTGCCTGACAGTTTTGCTAAGAGTTGTCACCGGGACATCAGGACTAACCCCATCAGACACACCACAAGGACATGGAAAGGTTGAGCCCACATGAAGTGACTTTGGAATTTAAAGGGCTTTGAGCATTAAAGTTTCACATTTAGACTGTTTTTGCAAGGAAAAAAGGGCCATTCCACACGCTTTTATATTAAGGACCGAGTCTTGGCCAGCAGAAAGCCAGCAGCTGCCACCTTTTGAACCTGTTTGATCAGTCTTTGAAAGACTCCAGTTATCTGAGAAACAAGGTTTCTCTCACTAAAGACTCCAAGGAAGTTTTCCAGGTAGTTCAGCCTGCAGTAAAAAGCAGCCGAGGCTTTTGATTTTCTCATGATGCAGAAAGGTTGGAAAGTGACCAAGTGATACAGAGACAGTGTGTTAAAAAAAATGAGAGCATTAGGCAGGAGCAGGAGCTGTGGGGAGAAAGAGAAACCTTTTTTCATGTATTGTCCACTACGGCCAGACCTGACTCCTAATTGTGCTTCAGCACCTGGCCAAAAGATTGCTGTTGGAAGGAAATAATGGCAGAAATAAGGTCACTAGCTCAGGCATATTCAGCCACTCTGGAGAAACATTCTTTGTCCAACCCTCAACAAAAAAAAAGAAAAAGGAAAAAAAAATTAAGAAAAAACAGAAGTCGGCAAAACTCTGTAAGATGTTCTGATGCTGAAACGTGACTCATCTCCTTTTCTGCAAAGTCAAAGTAAATACAGTGAGGTCTGTACCTTAAAGTGACCTGTCTGTTATCTCTAGTCAAAGTTGACTTGCTGTGTCGTTTTCTCACAGTAAAAGGGCACAGGCCCAGGTGAATGACTGTTACACGCTTCCACGTGTCAGAAACACTTTGTGATGCCCACAAGCAAAAATGCTCTGAGCTTCAGTCTTAAAGCACCCGGGGGCAGGAGCAGCACAACACCCATTTTACACACCTAACGCTGCACTTCCAGCACACATAGGAACCCACTGAGACCTGGGGAACAGCCCCCAAACCATTTTCCAGGAACCAGGAGCCAGCAAACCATCTGTTTCTGGGGGGAATTTTAGGCTCAGCCACTGAAAAAAAATCAAGCTGTTCCTTGGCTTCCCACTGAGCACACCAGAAGCCATGCCATCAGAAGAGCAAAGTAGATGAAACTACAATGTCTACCAACAAAAAGCTTGGATAAAGTGTGTCCAGAGAAGGGCAAGGGAGCTGGTGAGGGGTCTGGAGACCAAGACTTGTGAGGAGAGGCTGAGGGAGCTGGGGGTGTTCAGCCTGGAGAAAAGGAGGCTGAGGGGAGACCTTCTCGCTCTCTACAACTCCCTGAAAGGAGGGTATACCCAGGGGGGTCGGTCTCTTCTCCCAAGTCACAGGCAATGGGACAAGAGGAAATGGCCTGAAGTCACGCCAGGGGAGGTTCAGATTGGATATTAGGAAAAATTTTTACACTGAAAGGGTCATTGAACATTGGATTGGGCTGCCCAGGAAAGTGGTTGAGTCACCATCCCTGGAGGTATTGAAAAGATGGGCAGACATAGTGCTTAGAGACATGGTTTAGTGATGGTTTTTGTCAGTGTTGGGTTGATGGTTGGACTCTATGATCTTAAAGGTCCCTTCCAACCTGGGCAGTTCTATGATTCTATGAAAATCAAAGTCTGACTGGACCTACACCTGCCTCTTCAAAGCAGCTGCACAAGCACTGGGTATCTTCTGTGAGGGAAACCAGGCTGTTATCCCTCATGCATACAAGTTTTGGAGTATAAAAGCTGCCTCATGAGCTCACAGGACCCTGCTCAGCAGAACATGCCTTGACCAACACGGCGGCAGAGCAGCTACACGACCCAGAAAGTTGGCGTCTGTCACTCTGGTGGCTTTCATGAGATGGACAACCCCAGTGGGCAGCAAAGATGCCAGGGTACCACTGCCCCAACACCCCAAGTGCAGCCGCATGAAGCACGGTCAACTCCACGGGCTCAGTCCCTAACGGGCTGGATGAATTCTGGTTGACTCCAGCCACACTGTCCTCTACCCTTGGAGCAACCTTGGGGAATGTCAGTAACTGAAAGGTGATGAGGAGGGCCTATACTAGAGAAAAAGGGCACTCGGAGCATGCCTGGGAATAAAAAAAAAAAAAACAAAAAAACAACCAACACATTTAACACATCCACATGGTCAAGAATAAAGGAAACTTCTGCTACCCCAAAAAGTACAAAATCTGAGCTAAAAAATCAGATTAAAGAAGAGAAACACAGGAGTGACAGCGCACTCTCATGCCAAAGGTCCTTCAGCTGACTGGGGAGGAAGAGGGCTGAGCAAGAAACGTTTCAAACAACAAACCTTTTATTTTACTATCAGCTTTTACCATCTCCTTTAGGGACTCTGTTATCAGCTGGTCGGTGCTACTGGTTTCCAAAAGGCTCTGCACTACTGTGCACCTTCCAAAAGGTGGTGAGACACTGGAACAGGTTCCTCAGAGAAGCTGTGGCTGCCCCATCCCTGGAGGGGTTCAAGGCCAGGCTGGATGGGGCTTGGAGCAACCTGGTCTGGTGGGAGGTGTCCCTGCCCAGGGCAGGGGGTTGGAACTGGATGATCTTTGAGGTCCCTTCCAAACTAAACCATTCTATGATTCTGTGAAAAATGACGAGGGAAGCAGCAGCCCCCGCCGTTGACTTCCACACAAACGGAGCTCCATCAGGGTCTGCCCCTTTACTTTTTTTTTGGATCGTTCAGGGTTTTTTTGTGTGTTTTTTTTTTTTTTCCTTGCTCATTTTAGACCCCACCAATCTTGCCACCCCGCTACCGTTGTGGCGGCCAATGCAGATTAGCCACTTTGCTGGTGAAAATACCAGGCAACACATGCTGCCTTGTGCCTGTCACCTAGCAGCCTCCTGGGAACGCAACGCGAGACGGGAAGAGCAGCGAAGCGGCAAAAAAAGAGAGTAAGAGGTTTAATAAAGACAGGAAGAGAAACGGCTCAGAAAGAACAACAACCACCCCCTCGTTTCCAACTCCTCTTAGCACTCCTGCCTGTTACACCTACAGTCAGGTGAAGAAAAAGGCAGAAGGAGAGCCTGTGATTTGTGCCTCTGTACCAATTTGCCTGAGGAATAACCAGAGGTAAAATTATTTTGCAACAAGAAATTTCCATAGTTCCGTTTTTCAGCTAATTTAAAATAAAAAGTCTCTTTTTCTACATAAAACTAGCCATCTGCGCATCACATTTCTTTCTACCCTGCATCAATTTTAAGTGATGTGGTTAACTCGAGCACCAAAGCCAATATTGTCCCGACCCCTCAGTTTTACAAAGTCTGGCAAGCAGTAACGCACCGCTCCAATGGAGCAAGCTAATTGGAGAACACAAATAGTCATTTATCACCCTTGTTTTTGCCTTTGAACACAAACCCGAGGTGACACCTCAGCCTGGTACCAATGGACACGGTGCAAGGCTGAACTCGCAGCCCTGGGTGACACACTCACAGCCACAAGTTTATCCTGCCAAAGTTTATAACCCAAAAATCCCCTCATCCCTGGCATCTCCTGCCAGTTCATCCCCTCCCAACGAGCAGAAGATCCCTGGTCAGAGAGAAGTGCACAGTTCGACGTGTGATCCAGGCAGGTTTTAGAAGTCGAGTCAAACTCTACCCTGCAAAGGGGAAATAAGCCCTACATAATCTATACCTTCCCTCCACCTTCCTTTCAAAAATGATGTATTGTCATCTCCGCTACAGGCAGGCAGGGAGGCTTTCAGAGCTCGCTGCCCAATTACGGGAGGAATTCTGCCCTCCCCCCTCCAGCCTGGACAATGGGCTCTTTATGTAAATCGCTCAGAAAAATTAATACAACGTTAATCCGTCGGTAAAGCTTCCTCTCCCATCTCTGCCTTGTGGTGAGAGCGCGGGCTAAAGAAGGCAGCACAAGAAATTATATAGAAGCTGCTCAGCAACCAGCAGCAGGACCGCCTGGTTCTTCTTGACCCACAGCACCCAAGGTCCCTACTAGAAGGTGTTGGAGGCGTACCTGGCGCTGCCAACAATCAGAAGTAAAAATCAGCCACCGGTTGCGGACACAAACTCCCTTTTGTAGAAGTTTTTCAGCAGCGGAAGGGGTTAAAAAGCCCAATCTTCAAAGCACAGATTAAAATCGTCTCCCAGCAGCGCGCTGGGAGCGGCACACAAGCGTATACATCCTGTGTTAGTGTTCCTGCATCCAAACCATTTACTGAAGCCACAGTTTACTCTGACTCGGAACTGAAATTCTGGTCAAACCGCTCTGAACTGCTCCCAGAAATGAAAAGAAAAAAAATAAAAAATTCCTTTTGAAGCTCAAATGTCCTTGAAGAGCCTGCCTGCTCTTACAGAAGTGACCTTACAGCAGAATGGAGTCAACCTTACACTTGCCATTAACAAACTAGTGCTCTGGCAGCACTAAAGAAATTAAAACCAAATCACTTCATCAAGTATTTTTAACCCCCCCCACACCCCCCAACTGCCTACCAGCCAGTAAACGCACTGGTAACAGTAGCTCACCATCTCAGACAAGCAAAGTTCTGAAATTTATTTTGATTTATGGTAAACATGAGGTATGCTTGAATAAGTACCTGGCAAACTCCACTCAAAAAAAGAAAAAAAAAAAGAAAAAAATCAACACAAAAAATAAAAGTACTTTTTAAAAGTTCCATATAAAATACACCTCAGGTTTGAGTATTTCAAGGGTTCCTTCGGAGCTGCTTATCTCACGTCTTAGATCTCCCTCCTCTTCTCTGTGGAACAATTCCCATCACATCCATCCCTTCATCTCTCTTATTTTGCATCTGGGGCCTCTTCCCAATCTGCCCTCATAAAGCACAACGCACTTAAAATTTTCCAGCAGGACCACGAGGCAATTATCCAGAAGCCATCCAGCCTGTTATGAGTGGAGTCTTAAATGCCTGGTGGTACCACAGAGAGAGGAGAGATTCCTGCAGCACCTGCCCAGAGGATCTGCCACGAGTCACTCCTGGCTACCAGAAACATAAACACAACTTACCTACACACAACTTTTACGTTGCCCAGATGGGAAATTAAAGGTTTTTCCCATTGATTACTAGAAGCTTTCACAGTTTTAACCCGAAAAACACCTCGGCAGGGTAGTGCTGCACCTAGGCTTTTGTGCTGCCCACCACCACCTCCTCCTCCTCCTCTTCCTCTGACCCCACCTGTCCTGAGGAGCTGGACCAACAGCACCAGGGACGAGGGGCTGAGATGGTGGTGGCAGCAGCAGCAGCAATCACAAGGGGTTAAAGATAAAGCGAGTCACCTTTTCTCTGCTGGCTCCTGTAGGTCCAGTTCTCGTCATCCTCGTCTACCTGCTGCAGGCACATGGAGGAGAGCTCACCATCGCTGCGAAACAATCTCTTTGTCTGCCTTGACAAGGAGGAGAAATTTATCCAGCTCACAGCGCGGGAGAGGGAGCCTGGGTTTTGTCTGAGTTTGAAAGATCTGGAAACACACTCCTTTTTCATTTTCTTTGCCAGCCAGCTACTGGCTCCTCGGTTCCAAAGGGGACCTCGCCGGAATGGGTCCCCCCGTCCCCTTTTCTGGGTGGTTTTCGTGGGAGGGCTAAACAATTTTACAGGGCGACTTCCGTCCAGGTTTCTTCTCGTTTAAGCCAGCACCAGTAGGGAGGTAGGTCACCCGTGCCAGCGCGGCTCCCCTGAAGCTGTTTTGATACAGCTCTCGGGGAGCTGCCAAAGAAAACAAAGGGGAGGAAAGCAGCAGAAAAGTGGCACCTTGCAGCAGCTCCCAGGAGCGTGTAAGAGCTGAGGAGAACACAGCACTGAAGGCACGTGGTTCCCCCCCATTCTCCGCTCAACGGCACGAACCGTAGCTCCACTCTTCTCCCTGGCATCTCTCCCCAGGAGCGTGGCACGCCATGCGGTCCTCTCTTCAGGCTCATCAAAAAAAAAACCCAACAAAAACAACAAACCCACCCCGGGAGGAGGAGGAGGAAAGGCAGATATCACACCCCAGCCTGGCACAGGGCAGAAGGGACGAGGGGCTGCCCACGCTCCTGCATCCTCATCCCGGCTGCCCTGGCTCTTTCCTTTTTACTGAAAAGCCCCGGTGAAGGGAGCTCCGGGACGGGCTCTCCCAACAATAAAAAGGGGCTGCGTGGCTATCGCTTAGGATTAGAGTGAAACACGATAGGCTCGCTCGCCGAAAAAGCGCGACCGCAGAAGCAAAACTCCTCCTTTCCTCAGCCAGCTCGGTGGCAGAACAAACTTCTGAACCCTGCCAGCAGAAATAGAAAAGCCCTCCTGCACCTCTGTGGGCTGGGGGGGGGGGGGGAGAAGAAAAAATATAAATTCTGCAGCTCCTCAAAGCCACGAGAGTCCCGAAAAAATCAGTGCCCCTCTAACTGGTGGTGCACTGGGGAAAAAATTAAACATGAGCGTATAAACCACCCAAAAATTTGTGCATAAGCTGGCATTCTCCCACCAGTGTGACTGCAGGGCTTCCCTCCCAGCTGAGTTGGGTTCTGCCACCTTCTCTTTAGACCAGCAGCTGGAGAAAGCACGCCGTGGCGTGAAGGTTTTAAAAAAGCCAGGCTCTACTGAAAGCTGCCGCGATGCCAAGTGCTTGCCCTGGGTGCCAAGCACCAGCGCTGCTCCCAGGAAGGAGTCAATCTGGAAGTGAGGGGTTGGGAGGGAGGCAAAGGCAGTATTTTGAAGCAGGCAGAAGTTGACAATACCAAGGCATCCCAATATTGGTGGGTTTCGACAGGATTTGTCACCAAGATGCACGCTGACAACAAAATACGCAAATTTCGTATCTCACAGCAAAAGAACAGGCTTGAAATGTATGAGATACCCAATAAAATCAGCTCGGTGAATCTTCAAGGAGATGCTGGTAGTGAGGAACACAAAAAACCAAAAACCCCCAAACCAAGTGCCACCTATCTTAAGAATAAGCTTTAATGCCTTAACGACATAACGGCTGCAGATGATGTTAGCGAAAGGACAAGCAGCTTAAGAAAACAAGGGTTAGAGTGTTTGAGCTCTCTGTCAGTCAGATCTACACTACTGCAGAACACACCCCGACCCCCTGGCAGATGCTCCTGCACGGCCTCTTCAAAACCATTAAAAACAAAGGCTCCGGCTTTTTTCTGAAACTTATGGTTGTCTGACTCATAATAAGAGGATAAGGTTTAACCCACTGACTGGGAGGCAAAAAGCTAAGTACTGTATCAGATTACCCTATGAATCAACCAGGCACACCAAAGTGACCTTTGGCTCCTACTAAGGCAGCACAATGGGTTGGCCAACTGTCTTCTGTAAATAATTTAATAGGCTGCATTTAAATTGAGCTCGCCCGGCGAGGTAATGCATATGTAACGTACACAGGTCCTCCACCGCCTCCCCGAAGTCAGTGGTGGTGGAGAGGGGTTGGAGAAGGGGGCTGGGGGGGTCTACAAATGGGAGCACGCACTGCCAACGTTTGCTTTTCTCACTATGTCATCAAGTCCTTCTAACTTGGAGGTGTTTTGTCGTCAAAAGACACCACCACCCCTCCATCCCGGATGAGACAAGAGACTTGGGTAGGGTTTGGGGGTTTTGTTTTGGTTTTAGTCTTTAGACCGTTTGTTTTAAAGAAGATTTGGAGAATGTGGGGTGATGTTCCTCTAAGAGACCCAAACACTGGAATATCCATTTTGGGGCAGCCCGGTCTCAAGTAAGGCAGGATTTAATCTAAAAACCAAAGACCGTGCTCAAACTCAATGTTTCTTTTGAGATAGAACAAACATTTGGAATTGCCTGTACCGCAAAATACAGAGAACTGTAAGCTACCACAGCTATTACTGGCTAAATTATACAGAGCCAGATGTATAAAGACCCTGGTAGGAACTGCAGAATCACAGTCATCTTCTCTACACTGTCCTTCTTAGAAGAATAGAAAGCAACAAGAAGGAAGCCCTTTCAGGTTAAGCCAAAATGCCAAGGTAAAATCCCATAGACCTGCCCAGAGTCTTGGCAGCAGTTTAATTTTAGGCATTTCCCTGACCTGTCTGGAGCTCTGCCTTTCTGTCATGGTTCTGACTCACGACTTGATGATCCAAGGGCGAAAACATTGCTGTGGGTGACTGACCATAACATTTCCACTGTTAGTGTAAATACAAAGCAGCGCGAGGCTTTGTGTTCAGAGTTTGGTATTATTATTATTATTATTATTATTATTATTATTATTATTATTATTATTATTATCTTTCCTTGCAGGAAAAGATCCATCGCGGTATCGTGCAAGGCTTTATGTTCAGAGTTTGGTATTATTATTATTATCTTTCCTTGCAGGAAAAGATCCATCGCGGTATCGTCGTTACCATGGAATGCTGTCAATTTGTAGGTGACAAAGAAGCTTAATACCATCAGTGCACGTTGCTGCACATTGGGATCAAAAGTAAATTTCCCAAGATCAAGAGAAAAGAGCAATTACCGCTTCAAAACCAATATACACTGAGGCATTAACACCGATGGAACTGCAGGTTAGTCCACCCTTTAATCGGCAGCCAAACGCCAGGCGCAGGAGTTGGCATGTTGGCATCTGACACACTTTAGAGGATTACATTGAATTTTGTAAAACGCTCTACAAAGCCATTTAAGAGAAACAAGGTACGCTTCTAATAAGCTTAGATCATTTTCCAGCCTGACTATGTTCTCCCTTATGAAGTCGTCATACAAGTAAACAGGCTTCATATTTTCCAGGTTAGGCATGTGAAGATTAAGGCGTTATTTTGGTTCATCTCAGTAAAAAAAACCCATGAAGGAATCATGTTGTAGTAGAAAGCTAAACTGGTTCCTCCCCCACCGCCTTTTTTTTTTGTTGTTTTTCGAGGTGAACAAGAGCAAATATGCACAGCCTCACATGCTATCAGGAGGTTTTTTTGCCATCTATCACAACCTGATCAACAAAGAATTCTCTCAACGTTGTTGAGCAAACATACATACATGGGTCACAGCCACCGCATTTCCCTAGGGCCAAAAAAATGGTTGGACAGAAAAGGTTTCGGTTCACTGTAAAAAAACAACAAAACAGAAAGAAAGAAAAAAAACCAACCACCCCCAAACCCTGCAGATGTGCTCTGGTTTTGGCTGGGCTGTGGTTTTTGGCCCAATTCACACGTTAGTTTAACTCCTACATTTCTTAGTCTATCATTTCTGATGACTCAAGCAGACAGTAACAAAGGTGATTCACAAGTACCAGCTTCCCAGGGCGGCCACTGCTCCAGACACTGAGAGGACACCTCTCTCTCAGGCTTCCTGGGCGTTTTCCTTCAGGTGGTAGCAACTCATCACCAGTCAGTCACCAAGCCATTTGGATTAAGCACAGTCAAAAGCTCATTGGGAACACCTTGCCCACAGACTCAACCCTTCGCTACGCAGCTCTCCCTGCAGCCTGTGAAGGGCACAGGGTGCCCAGCAGCCCCAAGAGTGTTGGGAACACCTTGCCTGCAGACTCAACCCTTCACACAGCTCTCCCTGCAGCCAGTAAAGGGCACAGGGTGCCCAGCAGCCCCAAGAGACCCTGCACCATCTGGGGTGTCTCAGGAAGAGTGTGACCAACAGGTCGAGGGACATCAGGAAAAGTGTGACCAACAGGTCGAGGGAGGTCATTCTGCTTCTCTACTCTGCTCTGGTGAGACCCCACTTGTAGTACTACGTCCAGATCTGGAGTCCTCAGCACAGGAAGAACATGGACCTGTTGGAACAGGTCCAGCAGAGGGCCACGAAGATGATCAGAGGGATGAAGCACCTCTCCTATGAGGATGGGCTGAGAGAGCTGGGGTTGTTCAGCCTGGAGACGAGAAGGCTCTGGGGAGACCTTCCAGTACCTGAAGGGGGCCTACAGGAGAGATGGGGAGGGAGTCTTTATCAGGGAATGGAGTGACAGGACAAGGGGTAACTGTTTTAAATTGAAAGAGGGGAGATTCAGGTTAGATACCAGAAATAAATTCTTTACAGTGAGGGTGGTGAGACACTGGAACAGGTTGTCCAGAGAGGTTGTGGATGCCCCATCCCTGGAAGTGTTCAAGACCAAGCTGTATGGGGCTTTGAGCAACCTGGTCTAGCGGGAGGTGTCCCTGACCATGCAGGGGCATTCTGTGACTCTGTGATCCCAGAAACAGCTCCAACTCCACTGGATCCTCTACATGGGGTCACCTACCCAGTGACACCCATCATCAGGCAGAGATGCCTGAGAAATTCAGTAGCTTGTGAACCTGACCTCCATCAGAGGTCTTTATCTACAGCATAGCTGTTCTTATAGGTATCCTATACAATGCAAAGCCGTTAAGTAATGGTTATTTACAGAGAGAATTTTGGTATTACAACAGGGCCTCAAACATCCCATTAAGATCGTGTCCTTTTCCACACGAAGCACACAGCAAGAAATTCTTTCCTTCCCAATCTGTATAGACCTGAGAGGGGGACAAAAAAAAAACACTAAAGAAGGAAAAGGATAAAAAAATGAAGTTACTTGCCCAAGATCACAGAAAGGATAAGCAGCAAAGCTAAGAAAAGAAAGTAGGTCTCCTGGCTACTGGCCTCACAACCTACTTAAGTAGGCCCTGTCTCACACAAAAGCAATGCCTATTAATTGCTTCTAACACAACCGTTACAGAGCCTCTGAATGCCCTGATTACAACTGAAAATTTCCTTTCTGTTTCCCCTTTTTATCCTTTTGGGTTTTTTTTTCAACTTAAAAATACACCATGCCATAAATGAGCACCTGAACGAGAAGGGAGTTCTGCACTGTAGGACCACTTCGAGCATCCCATCCACGCTCCCAGCTTTCTTAGGTCCACTGAGGGAGGGGGATGGAAATCAGGCTGCAAACAACCATCAAGGATAAAACATTTTTTGGACAGGTCCCACCACCAGCCTCCCTCCCTTCAGCTTCAGTACCCTGGAAGGATTCATGGCATCAGGGCAGGCAGTATTTTCTCTGATTTAACAGCTGTACTTCCCTCCGTAAGGAGATTTCCTAAAGCCAGGGGGACACTTTATTTATATAAAGCTTTAGGCTGACCTGGGCCTGGTTCTCCCCCTACACCAGCTGCACATGGGGGTTACTCCCACCCAGCCAACCAAACAGTTCTTACTGTGAGAGAGGAACCAAGGAGGGAACACAAACAAGGTGTTCACACAACTTGGTTGTTAGCAAAAAAAGTAAAATGTTTGTGTCATAGAATCATAGAATAGTTTGGGTTGGAAGGGACCTTTAAAGGTCATCCAGTCCAACCCTGCTGCAACAAACAGGGACATCTTCAACTAGATCAGGTTGCTCAAAGCCCTTCCAACCTGACCTGGAATGTTTCCAGGGATGGGGAAGATTTGTACAAACACCAAAATCATCCAGATTCAAATGCTGCTTTGCTCTAAAATAGTTTGATGCCAAAAGAGCAGGCAAATTAACCACACATAACACACCTACCTGCTTCAACTGGGCACAAATACATTCACAAACTTTGGGTCTGTTAATCAACATAATTCCAGAACTGATGGAAGCCCAAAATTTCAGAGGAAATCTGCTTTCAGGTACGCAAGGAATACTTGCTGGGTAAGAGCATGATGGATAATTCTGAGGGATACAGGAAGAAAGGCCCCAAAGTTTCAGCTTTGTCCGTACTTGTACACTGCCGAGTTTTACCTCATGGCAGCCAGTAACTATTTCCCAAATAAAGCAGCTTTTATTTATTGGTAAAATAACTTCTGTTCTCTCAGCAAACACATGTTGATGTGAGGTGTTATACTGCTGTACAATCTAAGGGGACAAGTAACAGGACTTTGATGAATTCATAGAATGATTAGGGTTGGAAGGGACCTTTAAAGATCATCCTGTTCCAACCCCCCTGCCCTGGGCAGGGACACCTCCCACCAGACCAGGTTGCTCCAAGCCCCATCCAGCCGGGCCTTGAACCCCTCCAGGGATGGGGCAGCCACAACTTCTCTGGGCAACCTGTTCCAGTGTCTCACCACCCTCACAGGAAAGAATTTCTTCCTAATATCCAATCTAAATCTTCTCTCTTTCATAGAATCATAGAATTGCCCAGGCCGGAAGGGACCTCCAAAGGTCATCTAGTCCGACCCCCCCGCAGTCAGCAGGGACACCCCCAACTAGACCAGGTTGCCCAGGGCCTCGTCGGGCCTCTCCTTGAATATCTCCAGGGAAGGGGCCTCAACCACCTCCCTGGGCAACCTGTTCCAGTGCTCCACCACCCTCACAATTTAAAACCATTACTCCTCATCCTATGGCTCCACTCCCTGATCAAGAGTCCCTTCCCATCTCTCCTGTAGCCCCCATTAAGGACTGGCAAGGGCTACAAGGTCCCCCTGGGGCCTTCTCTTCTCCAGGCTGAACAACCCCAACTCTCTCAGCCTGTCCTCACAGCAGAGCTGCTCCAGCCCCTCTGAGCATCTCTGTGGCCTCCTCTGGACCTGCTCCAACAGGTCCATGTCCTTCCTGTGCTGAGGACTCCACATGTTGGATGCAGTAGTCCTGGTGGGATCTCACCAGAGAGGAGCAGAGGGGCAGAATCACCTCCCTGGACCTGCTGGCCACGCTGCTTGGGATGCAGGCCAGGATGCGGGTGGCTTTCTGGAGTGCCAGCACACATTGCCGGCTCATGCTGAGCTTCTCATCCACCAACACCCCCAAGTCCTTCTCCTCAGGGCTGCTCTCAGCCCCTTCCCCACCCGGCCTGAACGTAGACAACCTGCAAGCCTTTCGGTGGCCACCGGTGGCCTCCGGTGGGGCCGTGCCGGCAGGTGGCAGCAGGGATCCATCCATCCCGCGGTCCCCAGCCCGGGGTGGCCATGGTCACCCTGACACACACACACCCCCCCACCCTGTGATTTACCTCTCAGCCATTTCCCTGCAGAACGCTGTTATTATCTCCGCTTAAAATTTAATTAGCCGTTTTAGTGTTTATTAACTCGGGCATGGCCACTCGCTAATTAAGAAAGCTCCCATTAACTGCGGCCACTGCCTCGGTTCCTACACGAGTCCTCCCGAGTTACGGGGCTCTGCTTTGGTAACACAACATCTTCAAAATCTCTTAACCGTAGGGTCACCTCCCCTCCAGAGCTGCAGGAGGGCTCCGCTCATGACTGTTAGCCAACATATCCCAAATGTCCATAAATCAGTGAAGAGTAACTAAGTATTGCATTTTTGGAGAAAGTTAAGTTTTTTGTCTGAAGAAGAGGGGTTTTTTTTCATGCCACCAGCCACTTATCTGTTCATTGAAGCACCAGAATTTATCAATAATGGTTCTGATCAACTCAACAGAATCACAGAATCACATGGGGTTGGAAGGGACCTCTGGAGAGCATCTAGTCCAACCCCTGCCAAAGCAGGTCCACCCAGAGCAGGTTGCACAGGAACGTGTCCAGGTGGGTTTGGAATGTCTCCAGAAAAAGAGACCCCACCAGCTCCCTGGGCAGCCTCTTCCAGGGCTCTGCCACCCCAAAGGGAAAGAAGTTCCTCCTCATGTTGAGATGGAACTTCTTAGTTCAAGTTTGTGCCCATTTCCTCTTGTCCTGTCCCTGGGCACCACTGAAAAAAGACTGGCCCCATCCTCCTGACACCCACCCTTTAAGTATTTATAGGTGTTGATCAGATCCCCCCTCAGTCTTCTCTTCTCTAGACTAGAAAGACCCAAGTCCCTCAGCCTCTCCTCGTAAGGGAGATGCTCCAGGCCCCTCATCATCTTTGTAGCCCTCTGCTGTACCCTCTCCAGCAGTTGCGTGTCCTAACTGGAGAGGATCTCCACCAAGCACCCACCCCCTCCCAACTGCTGTCTCAGCCCACAGGAAGGATGCTCCAAATAAAACGAGAGGATCTCCACCAAGCACCCACCGCCTCCCAACTGCTGTCCCAGCCCACAGGAAGGATGCTCCAAATAAAACCACCCCCTGCATCTCACCGGGTGGCTCCTACCTCGCTGGAAAGCTGTGTGCTTTTGTAACACCCTGTGTCTCCACTTCACACATACTCCTCTCTGCTCAATCCAAACTGTAAGATCAGTTTACTCTCTCCTGCTGCTTCACTCAGCATGTGTTACGTTCATGCTGAGTGGGGGCTCAAATCACTTTTAACACCTGAATGTGCACGTGACACTTCACGACACGCCGCTTACATTAGAAATTTAGAAACGTGAGATTTTGGTGAAGCAGGAGAAGCTTCTACCAGATCATCCAAGTTTCCTGTGGAAATGCTGGCAGCTGTACTAAAACCAGCTGGAAGCCAGTTAAAAACAAATCATAAAAAAAAAAAAACCCTGCATTTATTAATAATGTAATTGAGGACCATTCTAGAAAGGACCCTGGACAACTAAATAAATGTCTTTCTATTTCCCACTTCTCTGATAAAGAGGATACCAGGGAAACTGCAGAGGGGATACGGCTGTTTGCTTTGAGGTGGAAGCCCTCTGCTGGTTAACATAAACTCATTAACGCCCTAATCTGAATGTTTTTGTAGATAACAGAACCACAAAGAACAAGAAAGGAGCGAGCGGCTAAACCAGAAGCAGAGAAGAATCGCCAGTAATCTCAGAAATCCCCATTCTTCCTATTTTTTACTAGGCCCCTGAATGCAAAAGGTGTTTGTTTTGTTTCCTTTGTTTTTCCTGTTTGTATTTACACACCCTTTGACTGACAAAATATGCAATTTAATAAGTCCTGTTTGCAATAATCAAAGGCTAAAAAGGGACGTTAGAACCCACCAGACACTTGGGGAGACCTGACTGCTCCAGGACTGGGACTGTGTGTCACAACCTGACACACAAAACCACGGGAAACCGTTTCTTCCTTTAGAAACGACGGCTCTTTGCACACTTTTTTTTTGTTTGTTTGTTTGTTTTGGGTTTTTTTGGTTTTTTTTATTTGACTCTTCTATCTTTAAAACACATCTCAAAGTCACTTCACAGCCAAACCACCGGCAAAATTATTTGACCTTACTGACGTTGTACCGTATGTCTCCCCAGAATCCAAGCTAAGAATGACTTGGTGCTGTACATTTCTGTCCACCACACATAAATATTGAATTTTTGCATGTGTGTGCACAGGTATGGGGCTGCTGTCCTGCTTTTTCAGTTCAGTTTGAAGTTTCCCTGCCTGCTCAGCCTGACACATGGGAAGTTCGGAAGAGCGTGTCGCAACTCCGGAGCAAATCTGTAAATGAAACCCAGCCCTGCCACGCCTGGAGGAATGCTGCAACCTCCTCCCTTCCTCACAACAGCCTCTAGGTTGAAAGACAACTCATTTCTAGGCGGAGGATGAGCAGAAGGAATGCTGCTGACACACAAGAGAGCGAGGAGGAAAACACAGAGTTTGCGCCTTAGTTACTGTCCTACATAGCTGTATTGAATCCCAATTAAAGTAGCCCTGTTAAGAGCTTGGTGAAAATGCAAGAGAAAACTAAACTTCTAAAATAATGAACATATGGCCCAAATATGTGCATGAGGTCTCTCTACACGGAGTGCCTGCACGTGTGCTCGCTCCATATGTAGATGGCCAGGGATTCAGCAGGAGCACCAACTGTGACCAATGACAAAAATGTTTCTCCCCCCTGCCATTTCCCCTTCTGCCATGCACAAGCTTGAATTCAACCTTGATTCTTTTTCCTTTTTTTTTTTTCAACTCTGAAATATTATAACGTTTTCCCCTGCCAACAGCAGTTTCTAGGTGGAAAAAGACTGGAGAATAGGAAAGAATAATACACCGTGGTCCCCCCAGCAGACCCTATATAAAACATTTGACACATAGGAAGGATTCCTATTAATCAGTTGACAAAACAAGCTGAGAACAGGAGGGAAAATGAAAGCCCAGCTTGCTCTCAGGAGAATGACAGAGTCACACGGGGTTGGAAGGGACCTCTGGAGATCATCTAGTCCAACCCCCTGCCAAAGCAGGTCCACCTAGAGCAGGTTGCACAGGAATGTGTCCAGGTGGGTTTTGAATGTCTCCAGAGATGGAGACTCCACCACCCCCCTGGGCAGCCTAATGCCCCTCTGCCACCCTCAAAGTGAAGAAGTTCCTCCTCATGTTTAGGTGGAACTTCTTATGTTCAAGTTTGTACCCATTTCCTCTTGTCCTGTCCCTGGGCACCACTGAAAAAAGACTGGCCCCATCCTCCTGACACCCACCCTTTAAGTATTTATTTATAAACATTGATCAGAAGAACACAGGCTAAATAAGGACATTCACACCAGCAGCAGGAATAATCTGATGCCGCCTCTCAACCACCGGCGTGTGAAATAATCAGAACAGCTGTTTAGTCACAGTTGAAAAACCGAGAGTGTCCGTTCTTAAATCATTGCTCTTTGCTCCCAGCACAGGGAAAACCAAATCAAGGCTTTGCCATCTTCAGTAATTTGCACCACAGCTTCTTGTTTGCCTATCTAAAGAAAACTCATCTTCTGGCATACCACTTACTTAGTGAAATACAGGGTGGGAGGCACAGAAAGTGAAAGAGGAATCAGGTATTACTGAAATTACAGGTGTAAAATAATGTCTGTTCATCAGATACTAATCTGTTGAGAGCCCAGCGGATGTCTCCCACAATCCTGACACCCCAAACCAACCTCTCCCAAGGAGGAAAGAGTTTAGAGAGCAGACTTAGTGACTTCTCACCGCCAGTGCCAACCACCCATCACTATTTCAGGCGGTTTCATCAAGGCAAAGAAGATTCACACCTTGATAGTCCTTTTTAAATGAAGTCGCCCTGACATTTCACTGTTAACCAGCGGTCTAAATTACAGGCTTGGTCTTCACCTTGGGCTTTCTCCTGCCCACAAGACAATCTGCTTGCAATACCCTGGCTAGGCTGAAAGCAACTCTGAGCTCCTCAATCATGCAGGTTCTTTAAAGCCCTCCTCTTCACACGCTTAGAAACCGAGTATCAACCCTGAAGCATCATTAATTCCTCAGCACTTTCTTCTTCCTCCTATGGCCAATGCCAAAATCCTGCTTCTATCAACACCGTTCTTTTCTTCTTTTTATTAAATGAACTAGAGCAATTGGCACAACTGGCAGCCCATGTGCCAAATCTGGTATTTCTTGAGGTCTTTCACTTTCTCCTTGGCAGAAAACAAGGAACATGGCTCAAGCTCAAGAGCTGAGCTTGCACACCTACGTAGGAAGAAGCAGAGCAGTGGGAGACCTCCATGAGAACAGGTCCAGGTCCTAGGGCAGTGCACCTCAACGGCAATATGTCTTTACATCTTTCAGGGGGTGAGGAAAAGAAGTAGGACTCAAAATGGAAGCTAACCCCTTTCTTACTGTATTCACTATGCAAGCACAATGAAGGGCCACTATAGACATAAAAGGAAACGTCAAACTAATGTCAAAAAGAACACATCCCAAAAGAAAATATTCAACGGACGCTCTAAAAGTTAGATTTTTGTTGTAAAGAAATAAAAATGAAGATGCAATTGCTGTGTTTTCATCTAGTCAAGTCACCTCCATCAACACGAACCCTATGGCACTAAACACAAACGGAAAACAAATAATGCTGAGAAGTAGGAGATAGTTACTATTTCACTCCCAATAAACATTCCTTATTTACAGGCACCTGGCAAACTGCCAGCAGCAGAAACAGATGCCATATAGATATTCCGAAAGAAATACGAGTACAGACAACATGGGATTACACAGAAAATAAATTTTATGCAGAAATACTTATTATCTAACCATGTGCTCTATCACATACCACATTCTTGTTATGCAACCAAGTTTATTCACCCGGAGGAGCCGGCTGACAAATAAGGAGAATGTTTCATATGTATTTATTCACCAAATAAAAATAACAATGGTTTCTAGATGGGAACTACCACCTTCCTTTGATTCACATGCCTCCCATGCTACCTGTTCTAAACTCGTCAAGTTGACGAGATTATCAAGATTGCTTAAAGAGCCAATATTTTTCTCCATGGTATTTTTTTTTTCTTCCAGAAATAGCCAAGTGGAAAACACTCTGGCTTTCTCAGCCAGCTTTGGCATAGAGATAATACCATGCTCTGTGGTTAATTGCCAGCTCTTCTTCCTCCAAGGCACCATGAGTCATCTCTGCTTTCCACACTGGTGTCTTCCAAACAATTCTGGGTAAAACTCTGCTAGTTCATTCTCACCAAAGACATTGTATGAGAGCACAATTACACAGAAGGGATCACATATTAAACAAGTTGGGTTGTTGTTGGGTTTTTTTTTTAAAGCATTCCATTAAAAAATGTGCAAGGCAAATACTGCAGTAACTATTAATCAAGTCTAAAAATAAATTAAAACTAACTTCATTAAAAAAAAGACGCCTTGGCCTTTGCTGGCCATTTAAAGCTTTTCCCTTCAAGTACGAGCCCAGCCACAGCAGGATTTGCTCCTCTCATCCCAGGGCACCTTTTCCCAAGCTTAGACAAACAGATGTGAGGAGAAGCTTTCCATCTCTACTGGCAGACAGTCTTGTTTTTTCATTAGGACAAAGCGTCACTGAGCTGGGCGGGAGAAACCACCCACTTTCAGGAACTCTCAGTGTAGTTAATATTCCTCTGCCTAACAAAAAGATGCCTGGGTCTGAGGCTGGTTTCTACAGGCTGTTGTTACAGCACTTCACCCAACCGACCTTCATTTATGAAGGGCTGGCTCTGGTTACAGGATTCCTGAGTTGTTCTGTTTAGCTTAGGGCCAAGCAAAAGGCAACAGGCTCTAAAGATCACTCGATACCAAAAAAAACCAAAAACAACCTACCCCAAAAATCACATCTTGGCTGAAATATATGGAATATATGCTACCTGCCAGCATCCTTCAGCAATGAGAGAAGGATGACACAATTTAGTTGTCAAACTAGTGTCCTGCATTGTTTCTCTTAAAAAAAATAATCATAGAATCGCCTAGGTTGGAAGGGACCCGACACAATTTAGTTGCCAAATTAGTGTCCCGCATCGTTTCTCTTAAAAAAAAAAAATATCATAGAATCGTCTAGGTTGGAAGGGACCTTAAAGATCATCTAGTCCAACCATCAACCTAACTCTGACAAAAAAATAAATAAAATAAAAATAAATAAATAAAATTAAAAAAAAAAAAAGAGGAAAAAAAGTGCCACTTTAGAGACACTTATAAAACACCTAAGCAAACAAACACAGCTGCTCCTTTATGGCTCCCAAATTTTGGGCTGCTCTAGGGGTCACTGCGAGTATTTTGGGGAAATAAAAACCAGCTTATGGCAAAGTGCTTACAGCCCACCCTCCTGGATGCTCAGTGGGATCTCCCCTGTCCCAAATTTTGGGCTGCTCTAGGGGCCACTTAAAAAAAACCCAGCTTATGGCAATGTGCTTACAGCCCACCCTCCTGGATGCTCAGTGGGATCTCCCCTCAGGTGGGGTTCTTTACAAAGTACCTTTTCTTTTGCTCTCAAATAAAGCCAAGAAATAAAGTTCTTGTCTTTCCCTGCCCTCTGTCTGCTTCTTCCTGCCCAGGCTCCTCCTGGGCAAGCACAGTGGGTGCGGGGACTACCTGGGACACCGCACCTCTGCAGCCCTGGCAGTTCAGAAATATGCTGGGATTTAATCTAAATCACAATGTACGGCCCCAAAACAGCCACGTCAGCATAACTGAAGGGACAGCAAGCTGAAGGAGAAGGGTGGACGTGAGCACTGGAAGAACAGGAGCTTATTCAGAAGTAGAGGGCGTCAGGTTAATTAGCCATACCCCCAAGACTACATCTGGTCAGGGGTTTCTACAAACTCTCCAATTCTTTTCTAGACAACTCAGGGTATTAATAAGGAGAAGAAGGATAGAGGAGAACGTTTTCCTGGATAACTATTAAACTTGCACTTCAAAAAAAAAAAAAACAAACCCTTGATTTTCAGGCAGCGGAACTTTTCTTTATGGGAAAATCTGTTTTCAGGGACAGGGTGGAGTTTTGGGGGTCTTTTTGGGGTCAATTTTTGTTTGGTTGGTTGGTTTTAGGTTTTTTTTGGTTTTTTAATTTCACTACATGTGGGAAAACGAGGCCTGAAGTCCTCAGTAATTTTCAACACAGGAAAAAATACTAAAGCAGCTCCGTAGCGGGGTGAGGTCAGGGCTGGGCAAAGAGAGCGTTCTGAATACTTCTGTGAATTGTGTCACCAAAAAAAATTCAAAACACTATATAAAAACGTGTGGAAAAGTCATTGCCACAGCACAAAAGGGATATGGCATCCAAGACTACAGGAAGTTCATTACTGGATGCAGACTACTTTTTTTTTTTTTAGGTTTGGCAATCATTTTTTGCTATGTTGGAGGTTCTCCCCTGTGCTGAGGAGGTTTCATTACATCCAAAAGCATCTCAGCAACCAGCCAAGGCAGGGATCAAGAGAGGGAAACACTGTTATGTTCTCCCCAGTTCAGGAGAGGATGAAGCCAAGGTAAATAATTTAAGAGAGCCGTCTTCCGAAGTAAACTTTTCTAGTTCATGGGTTATTTCTACGTTGTCAGCCAACTATAGACAGTACAATTTGTTAGGGCAGCCTGTTGAAATTAAGTGGAAATGTATTTCCACCTTAATTCCAGGGAACCTTATTTCCTTTGCAAATTTTTAACTCTAGGCCCCCTTGGCAAAGGTTTTTTTGCCTGCTGCTCGGTTTTCAACACTTCTTTTTCATGTTGTGTTTTTTTTTTTTTTTAATGGAAACCTTCACCTTCAGACCTTGCTGCAGAAAGTCACTCCAAGACAGGGCAGAAAATACACTTCTGTGCTACAATGGCAAGCGTGGAGAAGGGAGAAAAAGAAAAAGACAAGTAATTAATGTGAGCAGAGGGCAGGATGGGCATCCCCGGTGCTCCAGCCCTGATGGAAAAGAGATGTCACTGCCTTGGAGCTGAGGTGAGGACACAAGCTCGCTCCTCGCCCAAAAAGACAGACATGCACACACCCCTTCTCGGACAACCAGCTCAGGATGGAGCCTTGAAATGCCCTCCTTGCCTTCAGCAGTGGGTCCACTGGGCAGACACTCACCCTTTAGGCATTACCCAGCTCTGTTTGGAGCTTAGAGAGGGCTGTTGCCTTTGCATGTCTTCAGCAGAGGTTCATCTGTAGTTGTCCTACAGGTTCTGCCTGTCAAACTGGGTCTGCTGTCTCCTTTGCAGGGAGGTTGGCCCCCTTCCTACCTCCTCGTCCCATCCCACAGTCTCTCCGTAAGGTCTGCTGCCTTCTCCCAGTCATGGACACTCTTAGTCAGAGCCACGCACTCACACATGAGAAAATATCTTTAACCTCATCAAACGTTTTTTTTCTACACTATCTTTCCATCTCCACACGCAGCTTCCCAGGGTAGTGCAAGTGGAAAATTAAGGTGGCACAGAGCAACCACGCTGCAGCCCTGCATAGGGGATGCGGGAGACAACATCATCCACGGGCACCCATTCACCCACCCAACCCCCCCAGCCTTTCACAGCGCTGCCAATTTCTCCAAATGGGCACCCATTCACCCACCCACATCCCACCCCAGCCTTTCACAGCGCTGCCAATTTCTCCAAAAATCCAGGGTGAATCATGTTTGTGCTGCTTCTTCCCACATCCCGGTTCTCGGGAGTCGCATACCCGCCCCAAAGTCTCATCTTTTATCTTCAAAGAAAAGAGAAAATTTCTAAACTTAATTTGAGGGATGGGGGAAATTCACACAACCCAAACATCATAGAAGTTCAAACCTCAAGAGCTATTAAAAAAAAAAAAAATCCCTTTATTTTCATATTTCATGATTTTTTTGGAGGGGTAAGCTGAAGATCTTGAGTGCTTTGGTTAAATTCACTTCTTCAGGTGGGAAGATCTTTGCCAAATTCTCTGTTACACTGCAGGAATGCAGGTAAAGCAAGATAAAGGATGTTTTCCTGGGGAGGGAGCTGAATGCTTGCATAAAATAATTTTAATGTCAATCCTGTCAAGCTAATGCCCCATCAAGGGTGGAAGCAAGAAAAAATACAGGCTTTTCATTCTTGGATAATTGGGTGCACACCCTTAGTAGTGAAAGCAGTTTACTAAGTAATTACTCACCACCAAGCAACTAGAACAAGAATACTAACAAAAATACTGCAAGATCCCATGTGTTAGAAGAGAAGCAGGAACTGAAACAGCAACTGTATGAAAATAAATAAGCAAGCTTTCTATACAGTAAATACTTTAGCCAGTACAAACCAGTAACACACGCCCTCCTCTCAGAAAGCACACAGCCAAATACAAGCACAAGTGACTAAAATTATCTTGCTCAAAAGGTAATTAATGAAATTTAAAATTCTTTTCCTACAACGCTTATTTTATTCGAAGAGTTTACTGAAATTCGGATCTTGATTCTTAAAAATTCTCATCGATCACACACAGATTTTAATCAAATTTTAAAAGAACAAAACCGACCAACTTTGTCTTTAAAAGCTCTCATTCTGAAAAGGGTAACTTCATAGGGTTTTTAAGCACAATATCCGAGATGAGCAGAACAGGATCACTCTTCTGAACCCCCCACAGCTGGGTGTGTAGAAAGGAGAGCAGGCAGCTCTGGATGGATGCCTCCACCTAGCTATCAATTACTGTCACAAGATTTATACTTCATCTATTTCCCTCCTCTCCTGTTTCATTTTTTTCCTGCATCAGTAATGAATTTAGGACAAAACCACAAGACTAAAAATTCCATCAGTGCCACCTCCTGAAGCCGGTTCACCAATAAATCAGCTTACCAATTTTTATATTGCATGGTGAGAAAGATTAAGCCACAAGTTCTATTGAAAAATTCCTTCTTTATGTTTCGTTATTTTCACTTAAGAAGGTGAAAGAAAGACGCAGCATTAATGACTGACTAGATAAATCAGAGTGTACTGAAAATATTTGTATTGAAATTGAAAAAACGAAGCCATCAATTGATAGATTTGCCTTGAAAGCAAGTGTGGTCAACCCACATTACTTTTTTCTGTTTTTATGATCAACTGAACAGACATCTAGCAAGAGAGATGTCACGCAGAAGAGTCAGTTGCTCAAAACAAATCATGATACCTTGGAACTAAATAATGTTTTAGAACTAGAATTAAATAATAGTATAGACCATTTACAGCTAAAGTCACATGCTTCTGCCATGCAAATGAAGATAACCATGAGTGCAATGGACAACACAGGAGCTTACTAAAGGGGATTTGAAAGAATAAAAAAAGATAATTAGCAGAATGAGGGCTGGCATTTCCATCACAAGGATGAAGATGACCCTCTGCCCACAGGAGAGATGCCACAATTTGGGGATGGAAGAGAGGAGTATCTCCTTTGCCCATATAAGGCCTCTGACCTAAAGGTTCTTTGATGGGACAAGATCCTATAACAAGCATATGGGATTTGAACATTTTATTTATCCCTTTCACTGCTCTGAAGCATAAATCTTCTGTAAAGAAACACAAGTCATGCACTGCTGCAAATCACTGATGGTCCACAGCAGAAGCAGTCTGCTCCAGCTACCATCTCCACTATATTTATGTTACTGCTTAATTCCCTCTTCTTTCCAATTTATGGCGTTTCTGAATCATCAAACAAAATACCGAAATAGGGCCCTGGTCATTTGATGGGATGCTCTCAGGAAACTTGGGGATAATATTAAAGAACAGGAACTTTGACAAACAAGAGAAAAGACACACAAGGAAAACACTGATGGTCCACAGCAGAAGCAGTCTGCTCCAGCTACCATCTCCACTATATTTATGTTACTGCTTAATTCCCTCTTCTTCTCAATTTATGGCGTTTCTGAATCATCAGCACAAAATACCAAAATAGGGCCCTGGTCATTTGATGGGATGCCCTCAGGAAACTTGGGGATAATATTAAAGAACAGGAACTTTGACAAACAAGAGAAAAGACACACAAGGAAAACCAAACTCCATTTAGTAGGTTTATATAGTCAAACTGAGAAATGATTTTTTGATCTGATCTATGGCTCATTGGCTCTTTGTTAAAGCAGACACACACATGTTGAATGTCTATTTAAAAACAGAATACATTCACTAAACCATACTGGAGCTAAAAAACTATTTGTAACTGAGACCATAAAAGGGAGAAACCTATGGAATGTGTTACGTTCATCCAGCAAAGCTGCTCTCTAGCAATCACCAGACCCAGGCAGCATATATCAATTCTGCTCTTAGACACAATAGAGTCTAGTCTGGAATACAAGAGTAAACTAAGACAAACCATTAGAACCAGCTCTCCAGAGATTTCATCCTTTTTTTTTTTTTTTTTTTCTTTTGTGGTCTCAGACACCCTTGGCAGGAAATCCTGATGGCAAGAAACAACGATTACTGCTCTGACTTTCCAGCAAGAGGATGAAATCAAAACACCTCTCTACACAAAGAAAAGAAGAGAAGAGAACAGAAGAGAAGAGAAAAGAGAGAGAACAGAAGAGAAGAGAAAAGAGAGAGAAAAGAGAGAGAAAAGAGAGAGAAAAGAGAGAGAAAAGAGAGAGAAAAGAGAGAGAAAAGAGAGAGAAAAGAGAGAGAAAAGAGAGAGAAAAGAGAGAGAAGAGAGAGAGAAAAGAGAGAGAAGAGAGAGAGAAAAGAGAGAGAAAAGAGAGAGAAAAGAGAGAGAAAAGAGAGAGAAAAGAGAGAGAAAAGAGAGAGAAAAGAGAGAGAAAAGAGAGAAAAGAGAGAGAGAAAAGAGAGAGAAAAGAGAGAGAAAAGAGAGAGAAAAGAGAGAGAAAAGAGAGAGAAAAGAGAGAGAAAAGAGAGAGAAAAGAGAGAGAAAAGAGAGAGAAAAGAGAGAGAAAAGAGAGAGAAAAGAGAGAGAAAAGAGAGAGAAAAGAGAGAGAAAAGAGAGAGAAAAGAGAGAGAAAAGAGAGAGAAAAGAGAGAGAAAAGAGAGAGAAAAGAGAGAGAAAAGAGAGAGAAAAGAGAGAGAAAAGAGAGAGAAAAGAGAGAGAAAAGAGAGAGAAAAGAGAGAGAAAAGAGAGAGAAAAGAGAGAGAAAAGAGAGAGAAAAGAGAGAGAAAAGAGAGAGAAAAGAGAGAGAAAAGAGAGAGAAAAGAGAGAGAAAAGAGAGAAAAGGAGAGAAAAGGAGAGAAAAGGAGAGAAAAGAGAAAAGGAGAGAAAAGAGAAAAGGAGAGAAAAGAGAAAAGGAGAGAAAAGAGAAAAGGAGAGAAAAGAGAAAAGGAGAGAAAAGAGAAGAAAAGGAAGAAAAAGAAAAAAAAAAGAAAAAGAAGAAAAGATTAAATAAAGAAAACTAAAATGTCAAAAAGATGTCAATAGAGGTCTCCATCATCATAGTGAAAAAAATGTCTGGAAACAATTAGCAACTAAAAAAAGGAGGAGGAAGAGTAATAAAAAAAAAAAAAATACTTAAAATACTAAGTCCTAAAGTAGTGAATTTTTATGAGTAGAAACGCCCTAAACATTGCAGAGATGTAACTTAAAGTTTGATACATGCTTCCACAGAATTTCAGGCAGTTCAAAATAAAACCAACCTCTTTAATTATCGACATTCCGAGGCCTTAAACCTACACAGCAAGTTATCAAAGCAAAACATCTGCGCACTGTCCACACATGCAGCGTGTGCTTATGGAACCGAAAAGCATGATGTCATCTCAGCCTGGTTTTTATTATATTCCATTTACTAAATTCTCTGCAGTATGGCCCTACCTCCACCTCTAAGAAGAAGCCCAACTTTTCTTCGCCGTCACCTGGGACAACTTCACAGAGGAAGCCAGTTGCCGTGCCCTGTGGCATGAACACTCCCTCTTGCAGGCTAAGGAAGATGCTCCCTGTCATGGGCTATGATAGACACATCATCACTTCTCCAGGCCAACTGCACCATGTCCACCAACCTTCCTGCTTCATCCTCCCACTCCTCAGAAGCTGCGTTTGCACCAAACTCCTCATCACTGGTTCAAAAATCCCCCCAAAGAAATCTGTTTTACCACCTGACGGTGGTTTCTTTGAACTAACAACCCCCTTTCCCCCTCCTCCATCCTCTCTTCACCCCTAATTTCTCCCAGAGACCATCACTCATGTTATCAACTCATTTTCTCCAGGGAGAGTAAGCAGGAGAATCACTGTTGTGACCTGCAGAAGCACTACAAAGCGTGGCTGTGCTAATATAGCACCAAGCTGCTTATTTATTCCCCTTTGGGGGATATTAATGCAAATAAAACAAACAGATTTCTGGTACTAAGGCCTAGAATATTCCTAGAAACTGTCAACCAGACCGGCTTCCAATTTATTTTGTGTTTTAATTTACCACGCTAAAGAGAAAGAAAGCGTTGTCGAGCAGAGCGTACAGTTTTAGAAACTTGGCAATTCATTTCTTATTTTTAATTATTTGAGAAGGACTAGCACATTTCAATGAGGGCTTTGTCAGTGTGGACCCTTGGTAGTTCCGTGCAGGGATATGGAATACATGTGTTTCCCTCTCTCAGACCAGTTCCAGGAGATGGTGGAAAAAAGCCATACCCCTCGATTCGAATGAAGTCACTCCTGCTTCTCTTCCAAAAATTACAATAGCACCATGTAAGAAACTCATCAGTAACTGGAGAATCTTGGACCTCATTATTTAAAGCTGGATTTCATGCAATATGAACTCTTTTTTTAAAAAAAAAACAACTTTTCACATAAATGCATTAATATAAACTTGGTCATACATGTATTTTTTTTTACACATACCAACACTTCCTTGTAATGCTCTTGGACGGTGTAACATTGGCCTTACACACCGCGTGTAAAAATAGTCTGTCCTCTTACCAAACGATGGGAACTCCAGGGTTTTTAAATTTGGATGGGATGGGCTGTAGTAGAAACAAGGGATCTACTTATGGATTCTGAGTGGGAAGCAAGAGCCTCTCCTGACACCGCAGAGACCAACCTCCCCAACGTGTTGGCCAACTTGGCCACCCCTCCAGCCAGAGCAAAACTCCGGGCAGCACAGGGAAAGTCACCTTCCCTGCCAGAGTCATTGTTTTCCATCTCTGTCATCTCTTCTCACCCGTATCAGGCCTGATATGGGCACTACCAAGGCAGCAAATTCATGTGGAATCTGGACAAAGTGCCCAGCAACGCAACATCGTCCTTATCCACGCGCGCAGGATGTTAACCCACACATCCACCAAAACTTTCATGTGATGCTAGTTCTTAAAATCTGTATTCATTTCCGAACACCCAAACACAGTGATTTCCTTCTTTAAAACAGCTTTTGTGCATAAGGTCATCTAAGCCAGCTAAAAGCCACAAACAAATACCTGAAAATCTCCTTGCTGAGAAATTGCTGGGAGGGGAAGAAGTATTTTGAGACCCTAAATTGAATTCCAAAACTCATGTTTACTCCAAACAAAAATATCACGTGGAAGAGTTACTTGCAACACATAAAGAACTTAAAATTGCAGATTTGTAATGAAATTGTTCTAACTGCCACTAAGAAACAAAATACTATCGACAGCTCACTATTCTTATCATTGATAGTAAGTTCTTTAATATGCTTTTGATTGATATGAAAGCAATCAATGGCCACATGACTTCATTAAAGGCTTTTGCTGGTCTATAAAACACACACGGGGAAAAAAAATTTAAAAAAAAAATAAAAATCAATGTGCAAGATCAGAGTGTATTGAGTCAGAATCTTCTCTCTGCAGGAAATTACTCCCATCAGATACCTACTTATATCTATTTATACATATACACAGATACAGTTTCCATTCCTTGCACACTATTTAAATCTACCCAGTAGGTAAAGTCCTAATATAAAAAGCAGCAAAAAAAAAAGGTCACCCACAAAGAGATGCTGCCCCTGGAATGCATTAAATATTCAATCCCACTTTTAAAAATGTTCCTACATATACTTCAGTTGGGTAATCTCCATCTGGAGTGAGCAAGTGTGAAAACACTGATACTTATTTGATTGCATTGTAAATCTGAATTTTGAAGACCTTCGTGTTCATTTCACTAGTATTGCTTAAAAAGCAAGGAGCTGGGAGGCTTTGCCTCGTTTTACTCTTCACTTCGTTAAAGAGATTCTTCCAAGCATTCAGGGAATTAAGTTTACTCAGCAGCATTCTCTGTCGTTATTTACGCTTGATTTAAAACATATTATGAAATTAAAAGGACACATACTTAAGGTTAGAATGTGTGCACTTGGACTCTGACCCGACTTCTATACACACGCACACACACACAAAAAGAAGTGCAAAGCTTTCATCCATAAACCAAAGTGCAGCCTTTATTTGCATAATCATAAATGCTACGCAGTCGTAATAAAAAACCCTCAGTTGCTCCTGCTATATTTAATTGTTCCCTTCTAAATATAGAATAATGCCAGGCCTAGAGACTCAGGTCACCAGGTAAGGCTTTGCAGAGCATAAATCTGTCACCGCCTTTGCTCAAAGCATCTCTTTAATCAAAATCCATTTACTGTGACAGTGAAAAGCAGCCGATGCAGACAGCGCAGCCGGGTAATTTTGAACTCGTTCGTCCTGTTTTCAAAGGAAGGAGATGACACTGGAAACTCGGGGGAGTCAGCAGAAACTCCAGCAAGTTGTCAGCCTGCCAGCCAACCTTTTTATCTGTTTGTTTACTTAATCTTCTTCAAAAAACGCACGTCGGTTGCAATCGTTACCGATTCCCAATGAAATCCGTGCGGCATCAGAAAAAAATGTGTTTCCGTTTTACTTCTTTGTAACGGTTATAATTACTAGATGTATGGGTAGGCAACCACTACCACAAATCAGATCATGTATTTCCCATAATTATAAGGGGAAACGTTAAGAGCAATATTTTTCAATTTTTCCAATTAATATAGTTACCACTGAAGTCGAATTTGGCTCGTCTGTGTCCAAGTGAACAGATAACAACACGTACATTCGTAAAACGAGGGCATTTCAATACATTTGTAGCAAGGTTCTACAAAACCAAAGCAAGTCTACATATTTATGTATTTCTTCCCTGTTTTCTCCTTCATAACTTTTTTAAAAGATCTATCATTGACCTACAACTTAATGAAGGCATTTGCTTTAAAAAAGGGGAGATGTTTTTCTAAAGCAACTTACATTTTGTGGCATTGAGCTTTAATGAAACAATAAAGCTGTGTTCCAAAAAGATCTGTACACAGTGCTTAAAAATATTTACGTATTCCTATTAAAATACAAATGTGAAAATTTAACTGGAAACAAACATTTCTTTACAATTTCAACAAACGCTTCAGCACAGGCCACCCAAACAGAGACACGGGACTAGCACAGCCTCGCAGGTTACTGAAACCCACTGTTTTGGGGGAAAAAAAGGAATCACCAAGTTCCCTATGGCACACCAGACAGTTAATGAGGGAGGAATTAGTCAAGCAATGTTATTACATTTAAATTTTCATGACAAATGACTTTCTCTAGGGAAGCCAAAACAAATTGAAGTAAGTATTAGAGCGGCGCAAGCTGTATTTTAGCTGTGATCCGACGTCTGGTGGCAGCATCTGCCACCCTGTGCTGCGTGGGACAGGGACCACTGCTGGTGCTGCCCCCAGTAGCCAACTGGCCCAAGGAACCCATCCAGCATCCCTGGAGGGGTTCAAGGCCAGGCTGGATGGGGCTTTGAGCAACCTGGTCTGGTGGGAGGTGTCCCTGCCCAGGACAGGGGCTTGGAACTCAATGATCTTTAAGGTCCCTTCCAACCCAACCCAATTATATGATTTTATAAATCAAATTAAACCTTTGTGAGACATTTTTCATGCCCTCCGCCCCATCTGGTCCCTTGTGCAGCTCCCACCACAAGTCAGAGACTAGCTAGTTAGGGCCAAGAAACAAAGCAGAGGGAAGTCCTAAGGCCCCAGTTCCGTGGAGCTTTAGCTGATCTAATTGCTGTAGGCCCTGTACTCCACTCCTGAGCTGCTCACCCAACAGAAAACCATCTTCTTTTTTTCCTGTTGTGTTACCCCATGGGTTCCATTTCTGTCTCCAAGCCCCATCCAGCCTGGCCTTGAACCCCTCCAGGGATGGGGCAGCCACAGCTTCTCTGGGCAACCTCTTCCAGGGTCTCACCACCCTCACAGCAAAGAATTTCTTCCTAATATCCAGTCTAAATCTCTCTTCTTCCAATTTAAACTATTACCCCTTGTCCTGTCACTACACTTCCTGACAAAGAGTCCCTCTCCAGCTCTCCTGTGGTTCCCTCCCTTCAGATATTGGAAGGCTGCTATAAGGTCTCCCCAGAGCCTTCTCTTCTCCAAGGTGAACAACCCTGCCACAGCAAGTCATCAAAGAGATGCGAGGGTTGGCTGATGACTGCTACGGCTCTCCTAACTCACATGCTAATTCCCAGACCTGTACAGCAAAAAAAAGAAAAGAAAAAAAAAAAAAGAGAGGACTTCCCCTTCAACCTTCTCTCCTCCAAGCCACAGAGAAAGGCTGTGGTGAGACACTGGGGGAATTATGGTGTCTCACCACAGGCTGAGGGAAGCCCTGATGGAAGCCCAGCCTCTGAAGTCTCACTCCAACACCCAACGACTGATCTTTAAGCTCAGGGGAGATCCCGGGCGAGGTGCTGAGCAAGGGGCAGGTTCTACACCCACCCCTCAGCCCTGGGTTCCCAACAGTGCACCAGCGGTGGGGCAACCACCACCGTGGCTGCCGCATCCCTCCTCATCTCCTCCGACAGGAGAGGAATCTGATGCAACGCAGCTCGTCATCGTTAGCGTGTGACAGCGTGGTGTCTTCCACAAAGAAACACAAGTGTACACTATGTGCACATGCTACAAAGGCAGGGCCACGATTCTTTAATTTCCTGCAGTAGGTGGAAAAAAATACAAAGAAAACCACCACGAGGATCATCAAGGAGGAGACGCCCTTGTCTGAAACAGCCATGCAGCTACACATACCTTAACAGAATTAATTGGTACCTGCTTAAATACGCCTTTCTCCTCATAAAGGTGATTTCTTTCGGCTGACTTTCCCCGAGTGAGTTAGTAAGTAGGGAAGAGACAACTTTATGATTTACAAAAGACTCAGTAATTCTATCTACGTATCCCCATCGTGCTTTGACCCAAACAATCTAACACTCCATTCGATGTTATTAATACACAAAGCCCCATGACCACCTTGTGATTTATGGTATCATTTCCTCCACTTTACAAACAGAGCAAACTACAGAACAGCAGCCATCTCAGTAGAGTAGGTCATTAAAAAAGTTTCTGTTGAGGAAACCCACAACAGAAGTCAGCTAATTTCCATGGGGCCAGGGTTTCATGTCTGTTTTTCTGACTCTGCACCTAGGCTTTAACTTCAGTGAAGCGAAGCTCAAATAATTAAAGAGACGTAGCCCTCTTCCACCGAAGCCAGTGGCAAAACTCTCATTAATTTTAACAGAAGCAAGACTAGACTAAGTGTTTATAAAGCAGTTGTGATCACTGGAAGGCACTCCCCGAGTGTTCAATATTATTAGCTACGAGACCACATCTATCTGAGAGCAACTTTTGTTTTAAAGCATTCAAAACCTGATCTCAAAACCTACCAGCTTTTAAAAAGCTCTTGTTTTTCAGAACCTCGTCACTGAAGGAGCACTGAATGGTTATTACTCATATCGAAATTTTGGTATGAATAATTTAAATGTGTTGCTAAAGCGCATACCAAAGGCCCCTGGAGAAAGGGACGGAGTGCCTCCGAGGAGTCTCACTTCTTTCAGATCTGCTCTTGCCCCTGGTTATAACAGCTTTTCATTCATTTTCCAATTAAAATGGTAATGTAGCAAGATTTGGGAAATTCATCCAATCAACAAGTTTATTGCTATATTCACTGGAAAAATCATGAAGCACCTCAAAATGGAGCAAGGAAAGCTTTTCAAAGTCTTTGAGATCAAGCTCTTCATGTGAACTTGGTTAGAGTGTAAGGCACAGCAGATATGAAGAGCTTCTTGTGCCTGGCTCACCCCAGGTTCTTTTTCCAGTTGTGCATTTATCTCTACATCCACAGCATCCTCAAACTGAAACAAATATATTCCTAAAGGTCTTGAATGATGGGATCCAACACATTTCCTAGCTCAAGCTTAAAACGAAAGCTATACCCTGAGACATGCCCAACGTGAGGGCACACACAACACCACTACCTTCTGGGCAGCAAGTGACCAAACAAGGACAACTTCGTTATGCTTAACTACGACCGAATCAGTGCAGCCCTCACCTACACAGTCCTGCCAACAGCATCAAAGGACCTACCTTGATTAGGTGTGAGCAAGAGCTACACTAACGAACAGGAGCACAGCAGCTTTCACGGGAGAGGTGACAGGCAAATCACGGCTGTGAGCCACACCAGGCAGCGAGGAAGAACTTGGTGTGGCACCTACAACTCTCCCTGCAAGGACAGAGATGAACAGGCAGCTCTGCTCCACTCTTGCTATATCCCTCATGGGATTTTTAAGAGAAGGCTAAACACCTCTAGAAGCCAAAAAAGCATAGCTAACAGCAACAACATTCACACAGGAGAAAAATGCCGCAGTTATTATATCAAGCAAAGGATGCAATAGTATCCTGAAACCACACATACCTGTACGTCAAATAAATCTCAAATAATGGAACTTTCTTTTCATGAGCTTTCCTCTGTTTTGCAGCACAGTGTAAACGGTCGGATGATGTCTGCCACATCAGCGTCGTTGTTTAGACATATTCGCCCAGATTAAAGAGAATGGAAACGAAAGCCCAGAGCGCCGCTGCTTAAAAGAAATTCCAACGTTTCAAGCGTTCACACTTTGCACAAAAAACACGTGAGGCCTCGGCAAGGCAAACTATACAACTTCAAGAAATGCTGCTTTTCATGGAATCATAGAATTGTCGAGGTTGGAAGGGACCTTTAAGATCATCTGGTCCAACCATCAACCTAACTCTGATAAAAAACATCACTAAACCATATCTCTAAGCCCTATGTCTGCCCGTCTTCTGAATATCTCCAGGGATGGTGCCTCAACCACTTTCCGGAGCAGCCCATTCCAAGGCTTAATAACCCTTTCACTGTAAAATTTTTTCCTAATCTCCAATCTGAACCTCCCCTGGTGCAACTTGAGGCCATTTCCTCTTGTCCCAGTGCCTGTGACTTTAGAAAAGAGACCGACCCCCCTGGCTACACCCTCTTTTCAGGGAGTTGGAGAGAGTGAGAAGGTCTCCCCTCAGCCTCCTTTTCTCCAGGCTGAACACCCCCAGCTCCCTCAGCCTCTCCTCGTAAGACTTACTCTCCAGACTCCTTTTATCCTACCCATAATCATAGAATCTGTATTACAGTATCACATATTTCAAGTATAACAGAAGCTTAGACTGCTCTTACACAAGGATATCTCTGGATACTCAAAGCTTTTAATTATTATTTTAAGAGACAGGGAAAATGTTTTTGCAAATCAGTCTTAAGGAGAAAAATAATCACTGTTCTTCACCAGTCTTCGTCTGCAGCTTATCAGTATAAGGAAGTTCAAGTTTTTCCTAGTCTCACCTGAGCTTCCAGGATTCACTACATCGAAGTCCTTCACAGCTTCATGACATTATAATCCCTATATTTTTGCCAAAGATAAATGAGTGAATAAATATATTCATTTAAAGCAAAGAATGCTCATATTTCTCTACAGAAGCAGCCTTGGGCACTGCGTATGCTTTGACAATTTTTTTTTTAACTAACTTCATGTTCAGATGGAAAAGCCAGATTATTCTGAACAGCAAGGACAACTTGTTCTTTTACAGGCATGAAAGCATGCTCTCTCTTCTGCTTAGTCAGCAAAATGCCAAAAATATAACCCCCTGGTTTAAACCTACCTGCAATAAGCAGGGACCAGAAATACGCCCATGTTCTTTCCAAACACGGAATCTCATTTACACAGAAACCAAATTAGTCCTTTCCTCAACAACTGACAGCGTCCAGAGATGGCCCTACTTGCACCTGTGCCAAGAGACAGAGAAATTGGCACCTCGTCCCCCTGTTCACCTCAACTCTAACAAACAGGAACTCATAAGCTGCCCAAAAGTGATCTTTCCCCCTCGGCACCACACACCACATGTATTTCCCTCCCCCCTGCCCATCCACTAACTCTGTCTCCCCAGATAAACTCACAACAGATTCGTTAACTCCAACACATTTACAACAAGCACCACCTGCTGCTTCCGGAATCTCATTTACACAGAAACCAAATTAGTCCTTTCCTCAACAACTGACAGCGTCCAGAGATGGCCCTACTTGCACCTGTGCCAAGAGACAGAGAAATTGGCACCTCGTCCCCCTGTTCACCTCAACTCTAACAAACAGGAACTCATAAGCTGCCCAAAAGTGATCTTTCCCCCTCGGCACCACACACCACATGTATTTCCCTCCCCCCTGCCCATCCACTAACTCTGTCTCCCCAGATAAACTCACAACAGATTCGTTAACTCCAACACATTTACAACAAGCACCACCTGCTGCTTCCTCCCATGAACATCTCCAAGCAGCTCAACTTTCCATAGAGGAACCTGAACCTTCCCCATCCTTCATAACACAGGAGCTTCCCATATCCCTGGGTGAGGATTTCATCACGCTGGCGAGCACAGAGTGGAACAATTCCAGCTGTTCAAGCCGCCTCCACCACTGGATCCCTTTATTCAACCTAATCCAATTCAATCTCATTCCTGCCTTTCCAGTCCTCTGTATATTTGATCCTTGCAGAGAAGTGTATGTCTGTGCCAGCTACTCATGTCATTCACTCCCTTTCCATGCTCCCCCAGCCCCTTTCTACATCTGAGACACTGGAAGAGGTTGCCCAGAGAAGCTGTGGCTGCCCCATCCCTGGAGGGGTTCAAGGCCAGGCTGGATGGGGCTTGGAGCAACCTGGTCTGGTGGGAGGTGTCCCTGCCCAGGGCAGGGGGTTGGAACTGGATGATCTTTGAGGTCCCTTCCAACCCAAACCATTCTATGATTCTATGGTCTCCCAGCACTGACCAGTTTCACATTTCTCCCTCATGTGCCAGGTTAAGCATCAGTCTCCTTTCACAGCTGAAGACACAAGACAGAAAAAGAAGTTTACCGACTTGTTTAAACTGAGGGGAAAAAACCCAGACTTGTGAGTTAACTTTGTTGTGATCAACAAAAACACAGTAAAGGAAAAGAAGTATTTAAGATGCACTGGTATGACTGCGGGACTGATATTTGAACTGATATAAAATTACCCTTAATAATGTTTTGAAAGCACCCATTAAGGTGCTTTCATAAAAAGGTGACATGCTACTAAAGTAGAATTGTGAAGGAGAAGTAGGTATGTATAGACTGACACTGGAGCTCCTTTGAATATTTACCACTGTAAAAAAAAAAGGGGGAAAAAAGCCTGTAATTCTTCACACTACCATTCATTCTATTTAAATTGTAGTATTAAGCCGTACTACTTCAAAAAAAGAGAGTAGAAATCTACTTACCAAAAGGGTAATCCCTGGCTTTATATATCCAGAAACAGATAGGGTGATTAAACTGCATATTATATTTGATATGAAAAAGAACTAAAGAAATGGGGGAAAAAAAAAAAAAGAAACTGGTAGCAGATCTAATTTCACACTCGGAGGATTACAATGTAGAGAGTACACACATGCATTCTTCGCTGACAGCAGCGCTGCAAAACGCTCAGGAGATTGCAGGCACTCTTTGGATTTAAAAGATTTAATGTTCTGCTTCGTTACTTCACAGCATGCAAAAGTTTGGAGGAGGCTGGAATACCGAGCAGCTTAGCAGGGAAGAAAAACGCAAGAAAAGGGCCTCATCAAACTTAGGGGATCCTGCTGGACCTTATTTGACAGCATTTTAGTGTGCTTAAATTGCAGAAAATAAAAAAATCAAAGTGCTTCTGTGTCCTTAACTGCATCATCAAGGCCATACTGATTGCCCCAAAAGTAGACTGTGCGTGTACCAATGTCCTATTTTTGCCAAACCCTAGGAAAAAGAAACTTCAATCCTTTTCCTCCTTCCATTCCAAAACCGTGAAGACTCACAAGAGCAAAAAACAGAAACAAATTGATAAAACTTACACCTGGAGTAGCTGCATTAGAAATTTTCTTTCTACCCGAATATGGGCCATTTCTCATCCTGGATCTCCAGGAGGGGACACTTTGCACACACGTGCTTTCCTTCCAGCGGTCAGCATGGAGGTGGACCAGGGCTCCTCAACGAAGAATAATAATTAGGGCAAAGCATCTCTGCAAGCTGCAGTAATTTCTCCCCCGTGCAGCCAAGCAGGAGCAACCCCGCGGGGTAAAGTGACAGCGCTACAATAGCTAATCCCAACAGCAGAAATCCAAGGAAATGTGCTCTGAAAACGCGATATTTATTCTAAGAGGATGAGACCCCTGAGAAAAACAGAATGAAAAACAGTAATTAGTTTTCGGGAGGAAAAGGTGGCTCTTTCGCCTAAGAATTCTTTTCAAATCTTGGGTATTTAGTTTAGCTCAAAGAGAACAAGCTTTTTTGTTAAGCAAATATCTAAGCCCCTGGAAATTTTAGAGGCACACATAAAACTTCAACGAAAACTAACTTCAAACAACTGAATTTTGTGTTTGAGATGCCCTCTAAATTACCTGCAGGTTTTGTGGTTGGCTTTACACCTTTTATGAAGGAAAAAAAAAAGACATTTTGGGGGGAGGTTTTGTTCCTCTTGTTCTGTTCAGAAAGGGCTTGAGGGGAAATCCACCCGAAACACATCTCCTTTGTCCCTTCCCTTCTCGTGGTGCCTCCTGGGGCAAGCTGCAAGCGATGGATCCGACCCACAAGTGGAGCCCAAATGCTGCAGGGGAAGCCGATACCTCGCACGTGCCTTATTCCCCCTTCCTGGAATCCAGCGTGCCAAGACTGCCCTCGCACACTTCCTCCCATTTCCATCCCTGAAGTAACCCACCTGGGCTGGGAAAAATCTCATCCTGGACCAGGAAAAACCTCACCCCAGCAGGAGATGGTTTTGGCAGCTCCGTGGGGAGCACAGGCAGAAACTAAAGTGGTTTCCACCTTGTGCCTCTTCAAAAATCCCATTAAAAGCATACATTTCGACAACTGTTCTGGCAACCAGAATTTCTGTAGCTGACCTCCCAAATTAAAATAATTCAGACTGCATTTCTACAAAGAGAACCATGTTCTCTGGGAGTTTACGCTGATGGCCATCACCCCACTTCCTAACCCTGCTTTATTTTCCCAACCACTAGGAAAAGGCAAAATGTGTTTGGACACAACAGCTTTTATAGATAAATCTTGGGAAGCAAAAGGGAGACAGAATTTAAGAAGAAACTAAACAGGAGTCCCTAAGCAGGTCCAGCTGAGGCAAAGTTTGAAATATCATAGAATCATAGAATGGTTTGGGTTGGGAAGGGACCTTAAAGATGATCCAGTTCCAAGCCCCCTGCCATGGACAGGGACACCTCCCACCAGACCAGGTTGCTCCAAGCCCCATCCAGCCTGGCCTTGAACCCCTCCAGGGATGGGGCAATATCCAGCTCTCTTTGATTTTACATCCCATAGGAAAATTTTGTACAGCAAGTACAGCATAGAAGGTAGGTAATAATCGCTTTGGAAGGAAGAGTAAAATGCAAGATGAGAATAAATAATGGAGGCCCAGAGCGAACAGGAAGAGCTAATTTGCAAAAGAAAGATATTTGAATAGAAAATTTGAATTAAAAAAAATGCATATCAGTAAGTAAAGGAAACGTCAGTGCAAAATGCACATGCATTTTTTATCAAGTATAAGGCGGGTCTAAATGCCGTATGAACTCGCTGTTATTCACAGGAAATTATTAGAGCCATACAATATAGTGTTTCATTTTGAAAGCTCCCTGGACTTAAACCAGACCGGAGAGACAAAACCAGGCGGCTACTCATTACTTAAGCAGCACCCATCTCAGAAGGATATTAGCTTTACAGCTTGATGCTGCTTACTCATAACAAAGTCTAATTACAGCCTAACGAGCACACCCAAGTAACTTCAATGAGACCCAGCCAAAGGAGAAGACAGGCTCCACCGTACGTCAGGTTCGGCAGCTTCCTGATGAAGTGCTCCAGAGGAAACAAACTCTTTGGCCAGTTAATAGAGGAAACTATTTTAACACGGAAGCCGGGGGAGAAGTGATGCAACTTGCTCCCCGGCGCGGCGGGCACCGCCAACGCCAGAAGCAGGGCTCAGGAGCTCGGCAGCTTCCCTGAGTGTGTGTGAGCAAGACCATCACATCTCCACGTGGAAAATGATGGCCTTCCGTAGATCTTTAATGTCATTGTTTATTTACTGCTTTGATAAAGAGTTTCTGAATCACCCGATTTTATTATACCGGTAATTGCGCAGGGACTGGAGTTATATATAGGTCACTGTCTTCTATTGGAGGAACGTAAGCTTTTGTGGCTGTAATGAAATGCAGAAAGGCAATAAAGGAAAAGTAACTGGGGAAGAAACTCAGGACTAAGTGGCTGTTATTTTCAAGCTCAACCTCCCACCACGAGCCAACCATGGAGGGATACATCAGCTCTGCATCTTGCCATACTACAGCCCACACAAAACATACCCAATCCAACTGATGGCTCCTTCAAAACACTGAATATTCAACGCCAGCAATATCAACCCAGATAGCAACGTGGCTCCAGGAGCTACCTCCGGGCTTTGAGCAGGGCTCTCTGCTCCGCTCTTCAAACTATAATCTGCATTGCCCATAGAGTACTCCCGACCACGGTCCCTGAGCATCATTAAGATGCTACTGAATAGTAGCTCAGGGACTGGGAGACAGTGACACATCATGGAGAAACTCTGCCAAACTGACTAAATAGGGACTGTTTTCTTAGGTAACTTTTGTGTTCTTTACGTATGGGAAGTTACATTCATGTTATGACTGCACATGGATTTGGTTACACAATGAGGTTTTGTAATATTACGATGGAGCCAGCGTACTCACATTTCAACCACCGTTTACATTCCTCCTTATTTCATTTCCCCCAGCTTCCACCTGAGCTACAACCACGGGAGCTCCTCAGCTCCACAACATGACCTCTTCTCCCTCTGCTCCCAAGCCGGGTTCCTCATGGCTGGGAATGCTTTCCCCTCCAACTGGAAGGGTTGGGATGAGGCCAGAGCCCCACCACCAGCATCACCTCACTTTGTGGCAGGCCAATTCCATTCAGCAGGGAGCTAATGTAAGCACACTTAACACAATCTCTTAAGTTACACAGGCATGATGGTTCAGCCCCTGGTTCGTCTACGTGCAACGTCTCTGGATCCCGTCAGAGAAAGCCAGGCTTTCCCAAGCTGCAAAGGCTCCACGTGTGGAGCTGAACCCTCTTGAGGGTTGGCCATTTCTAGGGGAAAGTAAAACAGTGATGTAAAATTTGTCACAAAAGCTGAAGGATGGCCTGGATGAAGAGAATATCCACAGCAGTTGTGCTCCTGATGTATCACAACGCTAGCACGAGTCTTAAAACAGCCAGGGGAGGGAAATATCTGTGTTTTTGAAAAATAACCAAAATAAAAAACAAAATGGGGAGGAAGGGATGGGGTAAGAGTAGAGAACAGCACATACCTTCACCAAAAACTTACATCTCTCTGGTCAAAAATTCAAACCAACTACATCAACAATACCCCTTTGATCTAGCACAAAGACCTAATTGCTTTTGAAACGCCTTTCAAGTCGTTTCACCAAAGCAGAGCAGGCAGCAGACCGAGCACAAGCGTGGTCCTCCCACCCTGAAGCTCGCCCCATAGCCCACCGCCCGGCTACGAAGGCCAGGAGGAGGACGAGCCAGAGCAGCATCAGCCACAACACTCCAATCATCCCATCCTCTTTTTCCATTTCTCCTGGAATGCTGTTGGTTTGTGCCATGCACACAAACTGAGCCGAAGCCTGGCATGACAGGACAACTTTGGCTAGGTGCAACCTGGTGAATCAGGCATTTTTCCACCTCTCCTCTCTTTCCTCTTCTAACTGAGAAGTCAAACTAATCCCTCCCCTTTGAAACTGTAATACTTGGATTAGAGGTGTAAAAGCAGACTCGACTTCATCTTTAATTATAATTTCTACATGTATTTCGGTTACCGTCTTAATAAGGCTGTAGCCTTATTTAAGCCTAAGGACTAAAGGCCCTTGGGTCTTCTTTCCTTTCCTCTTGATTTTCTCTCATTTCATTCAAATTACTAGGTTATGACTTTATACAATTTAGCTGTTTCAAGCTTCGAAACCTGAATGCAGTAAGAACCAGACCACCACCAGTTCTTACAGCAGAAGTCACCCCAACAGAGACAAGATACCCACAATTTCCTTTCTGTGCCAATCCTAGCAAGGCTCCAGATACCTCTACGTGGTTTCACGCATGGATTGATGTGCTGCTTCTCAGCGAGCTGGGAGGAAGGGAAGGAATAAAGGGAAAGGATGAAGAAAACAGGGTGTCCATTATGGATCCGTTTTTCAGGATGCAGTCCCGAGGAAAAGCTCTCGGGTTCCTGCAGCAGCAGGGACAGCCAGCTGGGATTCCTGCCTCGCTCAAGAGGAAGGACTTCAAAAAGCACACGCAACTGGTTCTCAGGCTCTTCAAAGAAGCAGGAAAATACCAGACTGCAACATATTCAAAACCCAGTAATAACAGTGGCAGCTTCTGCCACCTTCTCACATTAGAGATGTATCTGCAACCTACCCCAGCAGCAAACTGAGATAAGGAACAAACCAGTATAATCAGCCCACGGAAAAATGGAAGCGAAGAAGAAGGAGGATAGAGGCTTTTCCAAAGTATTTAACTATTTTGGTCAGCTACTGTACCGGAAATTTTAAGGACTAACTTGGGGGTGTTGTGCTTGGTGAAGGGTAGAGGTTGCAAAGCTTATTTTTGATCAGTGTTGTCAGACGTGCTCTTCTACTTGCACCTCCGCTTCCCTGGTGAAGAGGAAAGGAAGCTATAAAGGGGTTTCTAAGCTTCTGAACAGGGAAAAAAAAAAAAAAAAAAAAAAAAAAAGTAGAGGTTGCAAAGCTTATTTTTGATCAGTGTTGTCAGACGTGCTCTTCTACTTGCACCTCCGCTTCCCTGGTGAAGAGGAAAGGAAGCTATAAAGGGGTTTCTAAGCTTCTGAACAGGGAAAAAAAAAAAAAAAATAAAAAAAAAATGGGAAAATAAGCAAGCAGGTAAACATCTCAAAGACACAGCTTCAAAAGGAACTGACAGTGCCAACACCATTAACCGGAGAGACTGCCTGCATAAATCCATCCGTATTTGAATGTGTTACTTTCCCCAAAGCTTACAAACGAATCAAAGGCTCTTTCATACCTCAAGGAAAGGGAAGAGGTCTGAATGAAGCAGGGAAAAAATTTAAAAAACAAAAAAAAAGAAAACAAAAAAAAATGAGCACGACTGTGCCAGTGACAACAGGAGGACGGGCTGACCACGGTAGTGCCCATGGTCACTCATGGCAGTGCCATCCTAACACGCCTGTTTACACAGCCACAGCCAGAACCCAATCTGCCTTCTCCCAGCAAAACAAAAACCACAAAACATGTTTTTTTTTTTACTCCCTGCTCCTTCCCTTTCCATTTCTAAGTCAGACCTGGTCCCCGCTCCGGGTCACAGCCGAGCTGCGCCGGAGTGACTGCCAGGGGTGGAAACACGGGATATGAATTCGTCTTGTAAAAACACAGTTGAAGCCAGTTCTCCCTGCCAGAGACAGATTTATCTAGGCTTAGAGGAATTTATAAATGAGCAAGTAAAACCTCTCCACATAAGCCTTTTTGGAGACAAAGCCGCATCTCATGCAGTGCCGTGTCGTGTATCCAACAGGCAATTCCAAGGGATGAATAAGTAGAACCACATTCCGAAGATGCCCATTCCCTGTCACTGACAACATCTGCTGTCACTAGACTGCGGAAAAGAGTCTCCTACATGAACTACCTGCTGAAGGAACCGCCTCTGGCCCTCACACCCAGTTGGAAATCCCAATTTTATGTCACGGAAGGACAAATCATGACATTGCATCTCAAGGGAGGCAACTGGCCAAGGCCTGGCACCTGCACTCGCCCAGCAGCCACCTGGAAGAAAACTCACGTAGGAGAGCTTCACTTGGGAAAGCCAATGCTCTGATGCTCTTGTATAACACCCACATTCAAACCCACATTGCCCAGAGAAGCTGTGACTGCCCCATCCCTGGAGATGTTCAAGGCCAGGCTGGATGGGGCTTTGAGCAACCTGGTCTGGTGGGAGGTGTCCCTGCCCAGGGCAGGGGGTTGGAACTGGATCATCTTTAAGGCCCCTTCCAACCCAAACCATTCTCTGATTCTATGAAACAAAGCTTTGAATTCAAGGGAAAAATGCAGTTAGCAAAACACTTGTGTTACAAGCTGGGTCCTGAGCACAGCTAAATGCCTGTTTCTTCTATTCCACATCAGTTTCAAGTACCCTGAACCCAGATTTATTTCGACTTTTAAAAAGATAGAATTTCTCGTTTATTTGCATTGCTTTGGCAATCTCTGCATGTTGTTTCATTCATACGCTCACAACCGTTTAGATGATCGTGGATTTGAGAAACTCAATTCTCATTTGCAAGGCAAAGACTGTTCATGCCTGAAGAGATAAAAAACCCCAAACTCATCGTTTTTATTAGAATACAAATACCTTCCCGTCTTTTCAAATGCTTGATTCCTGCTCCCCTGGGTTTTAACCCTTCTGCAGAGTTATTACAGAGCACTCGAACAGACCTTTTCCACCACTAGAGTGAAAAACCATTCAGAAGTGAACCCTTGCTTTGAAACAGGAGAACAAAACCTGGCAGGCTTCTGTGGAATGTAGAAGAAGCCTCAAGTGCAGTAAGTATCACGTGTGCAACGACTCAGAGGAGCAGGAGTCATTGGTTTGAGTAATTCTTGCAAAGAGAAACTTTGGAGAATAAAGTAACCGTATGTAAAAACTCATGTGCGCTGAAAAAATAGTTTGAAATAGGTAACAGGGATTGTTTTGTGCCCCCCCGCCCAAGCAAATCTCACAATTCCTTCGACAAAGAAAGGTAATTTATACCTTTTATTAACAGAAAAACAAAAGGTATAGTTCCCAGATGTGTCTATACATCTTTGTAATCCATACTCCACTTATTTTTATAAGTCAGTAATTTGGAAAATTAGTACAGACACAACTGAAAGTTTAAGCAAACAGCAACTCCAAGAAGTGTCTTAACCAAACCTAATACTAACGCATAGGAGCTTTCAGCTCACTTAAAAGTTAAGTTGCAAAGCTTGGTCTTTAGCTCTTCAGGACTCTCAAAACCAGCTCCTGGCACTACACCACGCCGCGCAGATCAAAAAAATTCATCATCAGTATTTGGAAGCACATCCTAATGATGTTTATTTATGTGAAAACTGCTACAAGTAGTCAAACTTGCAAAAAATGCATTTTATCTATCAACTCTCCCAGCTACCTTCGCCAGGTTTACATTTATTTGTATTTAACAGCTATTTTCTTCTCACTATGTAAGCTATACTTACTGGAAGCCCTGCCTATTTGGTAAAAGCTGTTTGCATTAGAAAATTCCCCACTGTGAGGCTCATCAAAAGTTGTATGATGGATACATGTCGAAAAAGCCACTATTTCCAGGTTCAGAGCTGGTAGCGTTCAGGCTTCTTTCTACACCAAGTTTTTGCTGAGTATGTGGCCTCTGTAAGTCCTTTTGACGCTGTATCTTGCTGCAAATAAACAGCAAACTGGACATTTCCACAGACACGGAACCCAGGCTTACTAGAAAAAATATTGCTGAAACTCAAGTATTTTCTGTTATTTATTCTCTTCTGAAAAGAATCAAAATTTGTATTTCTCATTATGTTGCAGGGTACAAACTTTTAGGGCAGAAGAACAAACTTTGAAATATACTTTCAGAATGTACTTTTAGGATGAAAAAATATTTTTATATGTTATACTTTTTCGTTGTCAAACATATCTCCAAGAGCCTGGTGTAGAGAATCCTGGTTGGAACTCCACCAGCTGTGCAGGCCTAACCAAGAGTTCATGGACACTGTATGAAACTACAGACTCGAGCAGAACAGAAAGCCAGGCTACCCTAATTTTGCATCCAGATGATAATTTGGAGTTTATGCTCATCCTAAACCTTACCCCACCTCTTTACTTTAATGTCGGTGCCAGAGCTGCTGCCTTTCCCCTGCATCACTCCCATGGAAAACTCCCTACAGTAAAGAGACTCCAACCTGAGCTGTACAAACACACAATATAAAATGTTTTCTCCAAGTCACTTACAGCCTTGAGAGAAAATCAAACAAATGGGGATCACAAAGAAATGGTGGGGTTGATGGACAGAAGGAATGGAAATAGAAGAAAGAACACATGCAGCCCCACAGTACCATTATAAGCACGGGTACTGGGAACAGAGCCTATGGATATACACTGTTTATTTTGAGTTACAAGACATAAATGAAATACTGCAGCTTAAACAACTATTTCCTTACTCATTACGCTCAGGTATGTAATAAGCCTTTATATATTAAAATGATGAGTAATTCCGCATATATCACTCAGCAAAAAGCTCATGCATGCTGTAAGACATGAAAGAAAAATAAAACAACACGAAAGTCAGGGAAAGCTATTCAATGACTGAACATTAGAATTGGCAACAACAACAATAATGAAGCAATCACTTCACTGACAGGTAAAGTTAATACACAATACTGACAATGTGGGCCAAACCACTTGAGCACCAAGAGAAGGAGCAAAGCTTGGAAGAACAAGATGATAGCAAATATTTGGAAAGACTGATGTGCCTACTGCTTTCTGCTGAAGAGGAACGGTGGCGAGAGCATGGCTTTGCAAGGAGCTATGGCTGGTGGCTGCCTTCTGCCCTGGTCTGCTGGCTTAGCACCAGGGGCTGCATGGAAATGGCCCAGACAAAAGGGAATGTAAGGCAGAAGCATAGAAGACAGAGAACCAAAATCATAGAATGGTTTGGGTTGGAAGGGACCTTAAAGATCATCGAGTTCCAACCCCCTGCCCTGGGCAGGGACACCTCCCACCAGACCAGGTTGCTCCAAGCCCCATCCAGCCTGGCCTTGAACCCCTCCAGGGATGGGGCAGCCACAGCTTCTCTGGGCAACCTCTTCCAGGGTCTCACCACCCTCACGGGAAAGAATTTCCTCCTCAGATCTAATCTAAATCTCCCCTCTTTTAGTTTAAAACCATTACCCCTTGTCCTATGGCTCCCCTCCCTGATCAAGAGTCCCTCCACATCTTTCCTGTAGCCCCTTTAGGGACTTGGAGGGGTCTCTAAGGTTCCCCGGAGCCTTCTCTTCTCCAGGCTGAACAACCCCAACTCCCTCAGCCTCTGGTCATAGTAGAGGTTCTCCAGCCCTCAGACCATCTTCATGCCCTCCTCTGGACTTGCTCCAACAGGTCTATGTCTTTCTTACGTTGGGGGCTCCAGAGTTGGGCGCAGTAAGACCTGTGGTTTAAAAACATGGAAAACGTAGTTATCCAGCCAAAGCTCACTCTTTTTAAAAACACTTGGCTCTCTAATATTACCAAAAATGTCCTGGACATCCATCTATAAATCCAAGTGTGCAAATTCATTAAGCACCTGCACAATGTAGTAAAGCAGTCAAAAATGGCAAAAGTTTAGGAGGATGCTAATTGCAAAATAGGAAAATAGTGAATACGGACAGATTTAATGCTTTTAAGGAAGTCAGATACCTTTTCAAGAGGGCAAATTTCCAAGAGTCACAAGGATATCTGGTTTGAATTTTTACTGTCTTGCAGTTCAGTATAATAAATTGTGGTTAAGAAGAATTTGTGTAAAAATTGGAGCAGGTTACAGAGAAGTGAACTATTTCTGAATTTAGAAAACGAGCATGAAAATATTCTGCCTTATTTACATCTCTATTATATTGAAACCTCAAAGTAGATTGAGGGTAATTTTTTATTTTTTTTTTAATAAAGAAGCTTCATGATAAAGCATTTGATGGATAAGCTCTGGAAAAACCTTGCTGTCGGGGCACTAACCTGCAGCAGAGGGCTCCAGGCAGGAACGCCTTAAACTCTGTGGTAGTTCCTTCCTCACACACCAAAACTCACATCAGGTTTCTGACAGATTTGTAGCAGTCGGTAAAAGTCAGACAAGTAAAGTTGCTCCTATCTCTACCCACACACCCTGTCCCAAGGCAGAGGCACCCAATTTGCACACGAAGCAGCCCAGGAATAAATATAGTTTTCCTCCCAGAAACCGGAGTCTGTTTACCTTGGTACCTGCCCAGTTAGAAGGCGTAGATTTCTGCATATGAGCAAGTGGAAGAGCTTGCCAGTTGTAGCCTCTCCCCAAACCACTGTTCTCAACTTCCACGTAGTTTCCCACCCCGAGAGCTGGCCAACAGCACCAGGAACTCACTCCAACCGACCCAAGACTAAACCGTGTATGAACGTACCCATCAAACCAAGTCCTGGTAGCAGAAGGAAAGGTCCACTGTTCCTCACTGCTGTATCCTACAACACAGCACAAGGAAGTCTCCAAATAAAGACCCATCTCTAGACTTGAAGAGCAACGTACTAAAATGTTAACCCTGAATTCAAAAGGGTGTTCTATTATAGCACCAACTTTCTGCTGCACTGCTTTCAACAGTCCAGAGAAGTTACAGATGCCCCATCCCTGGAGGGGTTCAAGGCCAGGCTGGATGGGGCTTGGAGCAACCTGGTCTGGTGGGAGGTGTCCCTGCCCATTGCAGGGGGGTGGAACTGGATGATCTTTAAGGCCCCTTCCAACCCAAACCATTCTATGATTCTATGAACACCACACCTCCTGCTACAACTGCTTCTATTTCAGCAATACTCACTTTGCATCTGCTCAAATGCCTACTCAAAATCTGTTTGTCTAACATTGTAATAGTGTTTTGCAATAAGGTTTGATTTCAGCTTTAACCACACACAGTGAAATTCACCCAAGAATAGAAGAAATAAGAAGGAAACTCCTAACGAGACAAGAACTGTGAACACCACAATTATATGTAACAGCCAATTATAAACACAATTCTCTAGCCAAAACCAACTTCCAAAATATTTGTTACTCCCATAGCAACTTCAAGTGTTCTTCCAAAGCCAACCTGTTTGTGTAGACTACAAGCACATAAGGATGTCCACCTCCATCACGGTCTTGCAGAATATTTACCACAATTCCCATGCCACACCAAAATTTTTCATGTACCAAAAACATCACCACAATTTTCCTGTGCCCATTGTTACTTATATTTAAGATTTGTTATCAAGATTTAGGCCAAACTTGCATCGATTCCAGTGGCATTTCATTTGCCGAATGATGGCAAGACAGATGATGACACACCTGACAAATAATAAGTTTGGTATGGGAAATGTGAGTATCAGCAAGCTCTCAATCTTTAATTTATTGTTTTCAGCAACCCAGCCCCAGCTCTAATTCGGGAGCATTTTATTTTGGTCAAAGAGCTCATCTAGTAGAACAAGTCAAACTTTGTCGGTTCTTGCCCAGGGGATAGGTGTGTTTTTCAAATTATACTCTTGGAGACTAGGAATAAGGAGGATAGGTTGGGAAAAGAGAGTCATGATGGAGCTGGGCTTCAATTTAGTTGGAGACAGTGGAAAAGAAAATATTGACAATGTATTAGCATGCTTGGATTTTTTTCATACAGTGAAGTATCAGAAAGAACACTCCAGTAAATATAACTCTTAAAATATTTTTAATGCACCTTATTATAATAAAATATCCTATTTCCTTACTCTTCGTGCTTCACTCTCTAACCTTATGACCCCGTGCAAGCTCCTGAACAGCCTTTGTATTTTGTACATATAGTTTCTATTTGGCTAACATCTACTCTACAAAAGGCAAATTTTCTATTAAAGCTACCAAAATTTAATCCTCAGGCATTATTTGAGTCGTTTGGGGTTTTTTTTAATAATCCCAAAAATTGCAATATTTCACATTTCAAGGAAAATGGCTGCAATTGAAGTGTCATGGGTAGTTTTGAATAAATTAATTAGCGTTCATGAGAAGGCGCCAGGTTAATAGCTGTGGAGAAACTTGTCTACTTTTGTTCCATTTTGATCTGCAAAAACGTCTGAATTTTTGTATTAGAAATGCAGAACCCGTCTAGCCTGGAAGATCAAGAGTTTGCAAAATGGTGACACTGCAAGAGTAACAAACTCAAGAGTGCAGACACCCAACACAACGGACGCCAGAAAGTTCTTATAAACACTTCTGAGGTTTTTTTCCTAAACTAACACACTGGGTAATGAAACACTGTGCTTCTTTCACCATTAAAACACTAGAGTTTTACCACATCACCTTCATAAAAAAAAGATCAAAACATTCTAAACTAACACAGTGGGAAATGAACCACTGTGCTTCTTTCGCTATTAAAACACTAGAGTTTTACCACATCACCTTCATAAAAAAAGAAAAAGATCAGAACTGACATTTTTGGTACTGAGCAGTGGTGAGAAAGAGAAGGAAAACAGTGTCTTTCAAACCCTACTTTGTCATTCCACAGCATAGGATTATTAAAAAATAAGCAGTAAATAAATTAAAAATTATCAAGATCAAAACTGACATTTTTGGTACTGAGCAGTGGTGAGAAAGAGAAGGAAAACAGTGTCTTTCAAACCCTACTTTGTCATTCCACAGCATAGGATTATTAAAAAATAAGCAGTAAATAAATTAAAAATTATCACTCTTTCACAGAGTAGACACATCAGCTATATCTATATGGCACTGCAGTAGGTATAGGTGGTGCCACTGTCCATATGATATTACCCTATAATAGAGCAAAGAATCCAGAGTGGCTGCACCAGTTATTACATATAAGCTTCTCATCTCACTTCTGGGGAGGGAGGGAAACCCATCAAACTACTTATGTCAACAGTTAAACTTGTTTAAAACTATTTTTAAAAGTTTTGACTTACGGCTCTCCTGTAAGACTGTGAAAAGTCTGTAAATTTATGCTGACCTCAGTGATTCCTTGGAAATATGAATGATGTGGCCATTTGGAATACAACTGAGATTAAAGATTTCATGTGCTACCAGAAACACCAAACTGCAAAACTGCAACAACCTTCAGCTCCAAACGATTTACACTTGAAGAGAACAAGATTTAAAAAAAAAAAAAAAAAAAAAAAAAAAAAAAGGCATTTCATTTGAGCACCCCACAAGTTTTTAAATAATTTTGAAGAAATAAAGCAGAAGTTATTCAGAGGGATGGAGCACCTCTCCTATGAAGACAGGCTGAGAGAGTTGGGGTTGTTCAGCCTAGAGAAGAGAAGGCTCCAGGAACACCTTAGAGGTCCCTCCAGTCCCTAAAGGGGCTACAGGAGAGGTGGTGAGGGACTCCTGATCAGGGAGGGGAGAGATTTGATGAGGGGTAATGGTTTTAGACTGAAAGAGGGGAGATTTAGATTAGATGTGAGGAAGAAATTCTTTGCTGTGAGGGTGGTGAGACACTGGAAGAGGTTGCCCAGAGAAGCTGTGGCTGCCCCATCCCTGGAGGGGTTCAAGGCCAGGCTGGATGGGGCTTGGAGCAACCTGGTCTGGTGGGAGGTGTCCCTGCCCAGGGCAGGGGGTTGGAACTGGATGATCTTCAAGGTTCCTTCCAACTCTAACCATTCTGTCATTCACCAGTTGTTACAACACAGAACTTCATTAATTTTGGTTAACAGGTAAGCAAGATTGTTTCACATAAATCACAGAAAGGGTCAGGAACATCTCTGCATGGCACACAGAAAGCACAAGGCCCTTAAGGGACACTGCTTCTGAATTACCCATAGCCAATTAGCAGGACCTGAAATAGAAAAGTCTTAAATTTCAGATCTGGCCTGTTCTATCCCAAACACAAACAGATGGAAGGAGCAGAATTTATAAAAACACCCAATATAGATCTATAGCTTGTACGGCCTTAGCTTGATGATACTTTCCCTTTGCCTTTACTTTTTTGGAGGTAAGAGACAGAAACATGGAAAAATAATTCAGATTCTATATAAAAGTCTGTATTATTTTATTCCCAACATAAGACTATTAACTATTTAATTAAAAAGTCTATAGACAAATACATAAAGAACTCGACTGCACTTTTCTTGAGCTCTACAACCATAGGAGCAGCATCTCTACATTCAATTTTTCAGGGACTTCAGTTCCTCTGTCATCTACTGCCTGAAAATTTAGTACCTCTGGGCAACATACAAATTCCTGGTCTTCAGTTAAAAAAAAAAAAGCTTACTCTCAAATATATTAACATCAAATCACAGTGTTCTCTCCTTCAAAAAATTTTCAGACTTCGCTTAAGCCTACACACAGTAAGTAGAGGCACGTTTGTGCATTCATGCTCTTCCAAAAAAAATAACCACCTGGAACTTCTCCCCGTGGGTAAGGCCAATTTAAAAACAATCAGGAAAAGCTTTATAAACTAGTGGTGAACAAAAGATGTTTCTGGTGTCGTGACGAAGCCAACACTGACACAGCGGAGCTGGGAGGGCATTGTACTCCTCTTGAGCAGCAACTGCCAGCTTCAGCAAATGGAAAGACCAGAAATCACAATTTAATCACGGCTTATTTCTGAGTTCAGGTTCAAAGCGGATTCAAACAGAATTCTGCTGGCTAAAAAGCAGGTATTTTCACTTTCAACCACAGCAGCGCCTCTTACTTATAACATGACAACCAAAACCCAGGTGGGATTTTACAGAATATATCACAGGACATAAGCGAAAGCAACTTCAGATTTAAGCCTAAATTCTTCTAAATTCTTCTAATTCTACTAAATTCTTCACTGTGGTTTTCTAAAGCCCCATTTATTCTGGCAAGTTTAAAAAAATTAACAGTGAAATAAAACAATTTTAGGAAACGTACAAGATGGGACATAGCACATATGATTCCTCACTAGATAATAATAATAATAAAAAACCACCAGATTTTATAGAACCTAAGACTGGTTTAAGCAGCCAGGGGCAGGGGTACAGGGATGCTGACCACCCAGAAGTGGCAAGGAGCACAGATGGAAGGGAATACCTGTCCCCCTCAGATACCCCTCCAATTTGCAGTTTCCCAGGAGAGGGAAGGAAAAACCCTGGGTTTTTCTTGTTTTGTTGTGACAAAGAGGCAGCACAACCTCATCTGCTTAAAGGAGTTTGAAATTCACCTGACAGTGCAGGAGAATAAATTTAGAGCTACTGATTGCATGGTCATGAAGAAACTCTCCTTTTAGTAAATGAAGAAGTTTTTTTTTAAATTCAGTTAGGTCTTCCACTTGTAAGCAAACACAAAATTAAAAGCGCTGTGGAAATGATGTTTTATTTGTGCTTTCCCCTCAAATTCTTTACACGTCTCCAGCCATATTTCAGAGCACTTCTGTGTTATCAGGCATTCCTAAAAGCCACGAATGCTGGAACCACAGGAATAACACATCTCAGGCTGGCAAACAGGGAGATTCCAGCACTGATTTGGGATAACCTGGATTAGGGATAGCTATCCCTCTGAGTGCTGCCTGCCCCCCTCCCTGCCCCATCATCCCTCCAGGGACACCCAGCTCAGGACCTGGCCACCAGTTCCTCCTCTCACCTCCAAGGCTTTCCCCACGTTAAGGTGGCCAGAAACATCCAGGGCTGCTGGCTCTCCCTCCATTACCCCGTCTGCCTTGCTGATATTTTATTTTTAAGAGAACCATATGAAAATCAGCACGACAACGAAGCGGGGCCAAGCCACTAATCAGAAACCATTCAAAATTAATTTCCGTAAAAAACGTAAAATATAAACACTTGCACAGTAGGAAGAGGAAAAAAAGCTCTCCAACATCAAAATGAAATACTTTTTCTTTTTTTTTTTAAGAAGTATGACATCATTGGGGCTCCTCTAGATTTTTAGACGCAAATAAATTTTAAACGTATCTTTTGGTTTGTTGAGTTAAAACAAAAAAAAAAAAAAAAAAAAAGCAAATAAATTTTAAAAGTATCTTTTGGTTTTTTGAGTTAAAAGGAAAAAAAAAAAAAAAAAAAAAAAAAAA
>NW_015090813.1:212102-250878 GCF_001431845.1 Calidris pugnax
TCGTCTAGGATGCTGTGGCATGGGCTCTTGCTGTGTATTATCATAGGAAAGTGGTGGAGAATTGCTGTTTATGGCTGGATTTGTGCTGGCATGCAGGCATTGGCCTCCGATTTGCCCTGTAATGTCAAAGGGATAGATCCTTTATAACAGTAGAAAATGGAAATGAGTATCATTTAATGAGTGGCTACAGCAGAGGCACTTTCAAAAAAAAAAAAAAAAAAAAAAAAGAGTGAGCATGCAAAAAGAGAGAAACAAGAAGAAAGATACAACTGGGGGTTTTCCACTACAGAAATTATGCAGACACACATACTTGAGACAAAATACCAGCTACATATATACCTTAAAATATTTAAAAGCCTAAAAATATTTTAGAGATCTTGTTTTTTTAGACCACTTAAAATTTCATCCTGCAAAGGCTTATGGATTTGATTGACCACGTGAGCAGTTCCCTTCAGGTGGTGCAAGAAAATTGTACGTAGATGCAGACTCATGTCCTAATAATGGCATTAATTCCTAAAACACAAACAGGAATCCTAGAAGCACATCAGAAAGGTTTCTTTGGAGCACTCTTACCCATCTCAATTTTCAGTGTTTGATATGACACTAACCGAGCAGAAAAACCTTCAATAAATTAAAAGTGCAAAGAATGCAAAACGCAGTGCATTTTTTATCTATTTTGTCTGTCTCTGTAAATTTTTGCGCAATCTTCTCCCAAAACCTAGCACTCAATGTACGCTCACTTTCAGGCTTTTCTACATTTTTTTCCTATTTCACCAAAGCAAACATTCCAAACGCCTTTTTCTGGATAGTTCCTCCTCGGTGCTTGCTATTTAGCTTTGAAGGGCCTGTAAAGTCAGATTTCATTTACTGCCAAATATTCTTATGATCCTATATATCTTTGCAGGATTGTTATGATTTTGGAAATAACAGAAGGCAAAAATCTTTTTTTTTTTTTTTATCACAGCAACGTTCTGCAAACAGGTTCTTTTTTCTGCGTGCTTTGTCTGTTTTCTACATATTTACATCCACGGGATTTTTACTGGTATTCAGAGCTCTGAGCAGTGCTGTGACCCCCTCCAACATTCAATCACAGTCATGAAACATGTGGCAGACATAAATAAAATCGCTATATCTAAAAACAGTGACACAAATAGAAGACTCATATTTACCATTCGGTTCAGAATATTCCACGTCCATCATCAGGTGTCCGTCGGGACAAAACGAAGCGTCTGGGAGAACCAGCAAAGGGACTGCTCCCACCGAATGGTGTGGATGCGGTTTGACAATGAAAATACTTTTTTAAAACAGCAAACAAACGAGCAAGAGCGAGCTGAATAGGGGCTGGAAAGCGCTAGTAAGCGCATTCTGCGGCACGCGCCGCTGCGAATCACAACGGGCCATTCCACTGGTTTGTCAACTTAAAACAACTTAACAAACAATAAATATCGTTCTGGCAAAGGCACTGAGAGCCGTTAACTCAGCCCACATTGATCAGAGATTTTATCTCAATTCACAGGGCACCACTGGGTGTCTAAAAGAGGCTGCCAAAACAAAAAAAACATCGACTCCTTATTAGTAAATATCCTTCGAAACAAAACGGGAGTGAAGAGTTTTCACAGTTTAAAAGGCACAAATAAAAAAAAAATACAGTTTTAAATCAATAATAAAACCTTAGTAGAGTAAAAGAGCTATATTCCCAGCATTTGTACTGGGCAAAACACCCGTGCGGACGGTTTGCTCAATATCACTTTTTTCCGCAAGAGAAGAATCAATGTCTTCCATTTGCATTAGAACAGCCAGACAAAATCTCAGTGTGTGATAATTTGCTGGAGCTGGAGAGAATTTGCAATGAGAGCCTGAAAGTTTTCATAGCAACCCGCCCCGGCTCTGTGTGCACGAGGGATTATAAAGGAGACGCTTCTTTTGCTGGCTGCCCAAACCCACTGTCACACAGGGCATCGTCCCAATGCCACACACCTTGAGCTTTGTCCAGGCTGAGCCTCAAACTTCCTTCCTGGGCTTTCCTTGGGTGTTTTTACTCATTCATCACCTTTTTCTATAGAATCATAGAATGGTTTGGGTTGGAAGGGACCTCAAAGATCATCCAGTTCCAACCCCCCTGCCATGGGCAGGGACACCTCCCACCAGACCAGGTTGCTCCAAGCCCCATCCAGCCTGGCCTTGAACCCCTCCAGGGATGGGGCAGCCACAGCTTCTCTGGGCAACCTCTTCCAGTGTCTCACCACCCTCATAGTAAAAAATTTCTTCCCGAGATCTAATCTGAATCTTTTTCTTGCCTAAACACACCACTGCTCTTCATCATCTCCTCCAGCTACCTAATATCCAGGTCATCCAAATGTCCTTGCCAGGACACAGGTGTTTCCTGGGGCTGAGGGGTATCACTTTGGTTCTAATTTCTCTCTCTGTATGTTTTTTTTTAGAAGCGTTCTAAATGAAGGGCAGTTCTTACACTCTTTATTTTTTTTTTGGTGCAGATTAATGACTCCATGCACATAGATTATTTTTAACACACAAACACCATAGCTGAATGACAAAAAAAATATTTTAAACTTCGATGCTTTTATGCAATACAAAACTCAAGAAGAAGAATAGAAAACCCTCCACAGGATAAACTGTTTCTGATATGAATCATGAACTGGAAGCGTATATCTCAATACATTTTACCAAAACAAAATGCCTGCTCAGTGAAGTCAACAGATTGCAAAGCCAATGGATAGGTCCCTCGTAGGGCTGCAGTTTTTATTAGTGCCTAAGATTCTCAGAAGGCTGTAGAGACTGAAAATGTAAAAATATGAAACAGTGCAGTGCTTTTTTAAAACTTACTTCCATGCTTTTATGCAATACAAAACTCAAAAAGAAGAACAGAAAACCCTCCACTTGATAAATTGTTTCTGATATGAATCATAAACTGGAAGCTTATATCTCAATACATTTTACGAAAACAAAATGCCTGCTCAGTGAAGTCAACAGATTGCAAAGCCAGTGGATAGGTCCCTCGTAGGGCTGCAGTTTTTATTAGTGCCTAAGATTCTCAGAAGGCTGTAGAGACTGAAAATGTAAAAATATGAAACAGTGCAGTGCTTTTTTAAACTCTTATGGCTGATTCCTACAAGGGTATAGGATAATGCCCAGGTAGATACAAACCACGGCTATGGGAGTTTGTATCCTGCAGTTCCTCAAGGATCCAGAGAAAGTAGATTTCATCAGGAAATCAGAGCATTTCAGCCAACTGCAGTGCCTGTTACCATCCAAAGCTTTTCCAGAATAGATGGAAAAGCTCCATTGTGTGCCCAGCTCTCACCCAAACTCGCTTAGCTCAGGAACTATAAACATGGAGTAATGATATACACAGCGAATAATTAATGCCAGGTATGCTTGGCTAAGAAGGAAACCCTTTCACAGCTGCGTAAAGGAGGCAAAATGAAAGGAAAGCTTTTGGGAATTACCTGTAAAGGGAATAAAATATGTACGTCCGTGCTGGAGATCGGAAATCTTACTTTACAATACATAAAGAAAGGGAACTGATTAAACGTCAGACAAGATGATATCCCTGGAAAAAGACTAGGGAAAACCCATACTTGCCTAACTTCAGAAAGGCGGAACGTGAAAGTCGCAAAAAAATTAGAGCTCTGCATTTTAGCTAATTTATTTTACCATTCAATTTTATCCTTTAATACCACACAAACCACGGCTACGGGAGTGCCCTCCTGCAGTTCCTCAAGGATCCAGAGAAAGCAGATTTCATCAGGAAATCAATCAGAGCACTTCAGCCAACTGCAGTGCCTGTTACCATCCAAAGCTTTTCCAGAATAGACGGAAAAGCTCCATTGTGTGCCCAGCTCTCACCCAAACTCGCTTAGCTCAGGAACTATAAACACAGAGTAATGATATACACAGTGAATAATTAATGCCAGGTATGCTTAGCTAAGAAGGAAACCCTTTCACAGCTGCGTAAAGGAGGCAAAATGAAAGGAAAGCTTTTGGGAATTACCTGTAAAGGGAATAAAATATGTATGTCCGTGCTGGAGATCGGAAAACTTACTTTACAATACATAAAGAAAGGGAACTGATTAAACGTCAGACAAGATGATATCCCTGGAAAAAGACTAGGGAAAACCCATACTTGCCTAACTTCAGAAAGGCGGAACGTGAAAGTCGCAAAAAAATTAGAGCTCTGCATTTTAGCTAATTTATTTTACCATTCAATTTTATCCTTTAATACCAAAAATGTAGCAACTGTTATTTACAAAGCAGAAAAATGTAGCAAAAAGCAAGGCCCCTGCAGATACAAGTTGAATGGTTTATTATTGTCAAATATCTCTAATATCTTCCACACACGGAGCAGATTTTTCTCAGCATGAACTGAGCCTAAACAACTCACACAGAATGATATGGGGTTGGAAGGGACCTCTGGAGATCATCTAATCCAACCCAAAGTAGATCCACCTAGACCAGGTTGCACAGGAATGTGTCCAAGCAGGTTTTGAATGTCTCTGTCCAGAGATGGAGACTCCACCACTTCTCTGAGCAGCCTGTTCCAGGGCTCTGCCACCCTCACAGGAAAGAAGTTCCTCCTCATGTTTAGATGGAACTCTTTATGTTCATAGTTTGTGCCCATTTCCTCTTCAGCCTCGGTGACAAAGTTAGCACAATCACCTTTATTGCCTCAAAAAAAACCCCCAAACTGGAGAAAAACCATGGTACTGAGAAAGAACCATTCACCCCGATACCAGCTGTATGCAGGCAGTGTTGTGGCTTTGAACTACCTTATGACTAAGAGAAGGGAAGAAATCAATCGCTCATCCTCTACCTCATCCCAAGCAGCAGGAAAAGGTGAGCCACTTGTCACACATATTGTGTTTGACAAAATATACCATCAACCCAAGGCCGTGCCTGTGGTACACGGCCTGGGACACTGGGTTTCCAGCTGACGTAGCAGAGCAAGGTCATCCCAACAAGTGGAAGCGGTTCCCGAAGCCCCCAAATGGAACAAATTCCTAAAAATGCCTTTTCCACATTTCTGTGGCTTTCCTGTCCCTCAACAGGATTGGTTTCTCTTCCCTTTTACTCCAGGTGATGGCCTGTGAGGGCCAGCACCCATTGGGAGCGATGCAGGAGAGAAGATACAGGGACAAAGGGGAGGACGGAGAGGTACAAGAAGCACGTGAAGCACTAAAGGCCCAGAAGCAACAACAGCAAGAGCCCAATTCACCGATGGCCAAGCTCATTAAAAGAAAAGAAAAATTCAGAGAAAAGTACAGAAACAGGAAAACGTGTCTAGTCATCTTAACAGCATTTGAAATCGTATAACTAAGCCTGACTCTAATATGTGTTTTACTTACCCAGATGAAGGCCAGTAGATACAAATCTCCATGCTACAAAGCGCCCAAATCACGAAAAAAAAGTGACCATCCAAATTTCAGCCAGAATACAAATGGGTTTATCGCGTTTATAATCACGTAACTTGTACGGCATCTTTCCTTTTTTTTTTTTGAATAGCAGGCATCACTTACAAACCTTAATGCATTTCATTTGTAACATTGCTTCCTGTTCCTGATAGGGAAAGGAAAATTCATGAGGCAAATATTTAGCTCCAGGCAACAGGCCAGTATAGCAACAGAAAGTTTTACACTTGTGCCAAGATTTCTGGGTTTCCTTTTAAAATGAAAATCGTGACAATTATCTTGATGCTCTCTGATGAATCAGATCTGTCTATATGAAAAAAAAGACTTTTTTTGTTTCCAACGCGCTATTTTACAAGCTTATTCACTTGCTTGAAAAAAAAAGCAGCTTATGTACCAACTTAAAAGCTAATGTGCTTGCATGAAAACATTTGTAACCAGTCAAGCCCCAGAGATTTTCAGTCGGTAAACCTGAAATGCCAATTGAAAGAGACGCAGAATTTCACCAAGGGGAGGAATTTAGAGACACTTTTCAAAAAATGCAGTTATTGTCCACTTTGTTCAACATTTTCCAGTCCACACTATACATCTGACTGGCTCGTAGTGCCAATCCTTGATCATGTCGGCGTTTCAAAAACCATCTCACCACAAATTAAAGCTTCAATGGAACTTGAAAAAAAAACAAACCAAACCACCAAGTACTTCACATGCCATGCCCACGCTGCTACCCGCCACGATTCTAAATTCAAGATTATTTTGCTGATTCTTTGTCTTGTACGTGCTCAATTTGTCCCAGGGTCTTCTCAACACTAGTCTTGTACTGTTTTCCCACCAAGCGTGGAAAGTGTCAGTTGTTAGTTGATTTGCAGGTAGGAATATGAACTCTGCTTATTTTTCATCTCCTGTTTGAACTCTGTTCTCACAATGAGCAGCGACTTAAGAAAGGCTAAGGTCATTCCAGTTTGCAAAAAAAATTCTAGCTCATCTCCAGCTGGCTTTTTGAAGTTAAAGTTATCCTGTGATTTTTCAATTTACTAAAGATTCAAGAATCTAATCTGTTTCTAATGTGCATTTGTTTCCCTTGCTTTTGTAGCTCTCTTCCCCCAGCGATCTCCTCCTGGCTCTCATGAACATGCTTCTCAACCAGCAACTGATTGCTCCCGCTGGTAAAGCTGATTCCAGGTACAAAAGTTCACAGAAAACAGCATTTACATTCAGGCCAGAACTTACCCTTTCCTGAATCTCTGCCTCTCCCTCCTTCTCCCCTCCCTGGCAGAGCAGCTCCTGACACAGCCAAGGCACGAGCACGTTTGCACCCACCAAACTCTCATTAAATGCAATTTAGGTTTTAAATCCCATCGTGCCCAAACCCCATTTCCTTCGCCAGCCAAATTTCCCCACTGGGAGTTACCAAAATTCACACCGGTCAAGGCTGCGAGGGAAAAATAAGGTAAGTAAATAAATAGGGACAATTTGAGAGTAACCAGGGAAGCCCTCGCTCAGCTTTCGACCTGCCTCACTGCTGCAGACACAACAGATCTCCTCCGCTGCTCGCTGCTGACACAGTTACTACACAGAAAATTTATTTTCAGTATAGGAGGCAAGACCCTGAAACCAGATATTCCGCAGCTCTTCAAGCAGTGCTTGTAATTCTTTACAAGTCCTATCCCCCAAGACAGAGGGAATCATACATTATGCAAAGCTCCTTTTCACAACAGACACCAAGACCTCGGGAGAAAGTCAGCAGAGCTACGAATATAATATGAAAGCAGGACTCATGGCACTGGATTCTGTGTTTTCCTCAGCCATTCACTTTCTGCGTTAACGGGAGAAATCAGCAGAGCTATGAATATAATATGAAAACAGGACTCATGGCACTGGATTCTATGTTTTCCTCAGCCATTCACTTTCTGCGTTATCCAAACCTGAATCTCCTGCCCTTAATCACCCTGCGGTCAGACACGCTCATCCAGACCATACAAAACACCGCTCACATGATCGCATACTTGTGAGACTTGAAGACATTATGACAGCACCTAATTTTAATTGTTAGATCTTTATCCGGGAGCTTGCTTTATTTTTGAATACATCTGCTATTAGTGCGATGGCTGCAAAACTATCCAGCAACTAGCTTCCCTTTTATTGGGAAAGCTTCCATCGGTGGTAGTTAATTTCACTGAATTTCACTGAATTTCTAGAGTTGGAAGGGACCACAGAGATCATCTAGTCCAACTCCCCTGCTGAAGCAGGATTGCCTAGAGCTTGTCAGAGCGTGTTACTCAGGGCTGCATCCAGGCGGGTATTGAAAATCTCCAAAGAAACTGAATTCTAGAAATTAAAACTGACTCTTTTTTTGTTTCCCTTCATAAGAATTATCTCAAATCAGTTTTGCCCAACCAGAGCTTTTGACCTGAGAGAAGAGGAGCCCTTGTGTTCTTTTAGAATCACAGAATCATAGAATTGTCTGGGTTGGAAGGGACCTTTAAGATCACCTAGTCCAACCATCAACCTAACTCTGATAAAACCATCACTAAACCATGTTTTAAGCACTATGTCAACCTGTCTTTAAATACCTCCAGGGATGGTTCATCAACCACTTCCCTGGGCAGCCCATTCCAAGGCTTAATAACCCCTTCCGTGTAAAAATTTTTCCTAATATCCAATCTGAACATTCCCTGGGGCAACTTGAGGCCATTTCCTCTTGTCCTATCTCCTGTGACTTGGAAGAAGAGACTAACAAGCACACCCTGTTGAAATCCCGTGGCAAAACCCACTGTTCTCCCTCTGAACGTGCTTCATCTGGAGCTATACAGGGTTGATGCCCAAACCCAAACTACCGGGGACTGTACACAGGGAAGAACATAAAAGAAAAAAACCCAGAATACAGTCTATTATTACTCCGGCAGAATTATATTATTTGTGGCTGAGTTCTATTTCTGTTAGCTTTTAAGCGGACTCATGTTATACAGTTAAGTATAATTTCTATATTTGACCTCCCCTGAGATTGCCTGTTATGATTGTAGTAGTGCATTTCATATAGCAGCTGAAAGTGGAGAAAACACCCTCAAAGACAGTCTGGATGATACTTTCACCGACACTGTACTGGAGAGGGCAGGGATTGTCTTTTTTTTTTTTTTTCCTTTCCCTTTTCTTTTTTTAATCTCTGTTTCATATCAAACCTGTATTTTGGTATGAATACGCAAATCTTGGAAAAAAATGCACAGCTATTCCTCTCCAAACATACAGCCACCATTGCTGGGAAAGGGCAATGAGCAAGGTTGGGCATGCTAAAATAATCATAATTACATTTCAATCTTTGGAAGTTAAACAGTCCTTCAGAAGGGTCAGGCAGCAAATGTTTCCCCATGAACAGATTATACTTTGGTTTTACTTTCTTTGGCAAGATCTTATCAACCTCAGGCATGGCAAGAAACCGAGAGGGCAGCAGAGAAAGCCTCTGGTAGCAGGAGAGACGTGCCCGCGTACAGCAAAACACTTTGCTTTTTCTGAAATGCCACATTCCAAGCCTAAACCAGAAAGCTCTGCAGTATTCTCTCTAAGTATCAGGTTTGTACAGAGGAACACAAGCACTAGTTCTCGGGCTTACAAACAGTAGCTCATGCACCCACACAGCCTTAACCAGCTCCAAGCTTCAGTTTGTATCTCTCCACAAAGGCTGTCCTGTGACAGGTTTAAAAACAAACAAACAAGAATGCTCCTCTTCTTTCTTCTCTCATTCTTGCTACTTAAATTTGATCCTTCCTTTTATCATCTCCCCTGTAGTTCCCTTCCCAGCACTTCCACCTGCCCCAGTACCACCCCGGCCTCTCCATCATTGATTGTTCTCTCTTCTTGCCACTTGACACTTCATGGAATCATAGAATGGTTTGGGCTGGAAGGGACCTTAAAGATCATCCAGTTCCAACACCCCTGCCCTGGGCAGGGACACCTCCCACCAGACCAGGTTGCTCCAAGCCCCATCCAGCCTGGCCTTGAACCCCTCCAGGGATGGGGCAGCCACAGCTTCTCTGGGCAACCTCTTCCAGTGTCTCACCACCTTCACAGGAAAGAATTTCTTCCTAATGTCTAATCTAAATCTCCCCTCTTTCAGTTTAAAACCATTACCCCTCGTCCAATCGCTCCACTCCCTGATGAAGAGTCCCTCCCCATCTCTCCTGTAGCCCCTTTAGGGACTGGAAGGGGCTCTAAGGTCTCCCCAGAGCCTTCTCTTCTCCAGGCTGAACAACCCCAACTCTCTCAGCCTGTCACCATAGCAGAGGTTCTCCAGCCCCTCTGAGCATCTTTGTGCCCTCCAGGCTTCCACCACCCCATCAAGGTCCAATGCCCACACCTCTCCCCACACCCCTGCCACAGCCCCCTGCCTGCTCCGTTTAAGGTCACAGGGGACTGCTGCCTGCACATCCTTTGGTGGGATTCTACTTTACTATTATTACTTAAAACTCTTATTTGGGGCATGATGAGGTTCGTAACAGCAAGAGAAGGAGCTGAAGCCCCAAGTTCAGCTGAACTCAGCACTCAGGTGAAAAGGGTGGTCCTCATCCTCTCCCACCACCCCACTCTTGCCTTCGGGCAGGCCAAGGGAAGCGCAGGGCAGGAAACTGCCCCAGCGGAGGATGCACCAGCCTCCTCTTCCTCCTCCTCCCAGCTTGGATTTCTCTACTCCGGCTGAAGACAAAGTCACAGGCTGGGATTATTAATGGCAACAAGGCTAAAACAGGAACTGGAAAGAGGCCTTGATTTCAACAGGAAGGACTGAAGAAATGCCCTCTTCACTGGATTGTTCAATGCTTCCTATTAGCTCACTTGAATTACACCTCCTTGTAAATACAGGGATTCGGGAAGAGTTTATCCCTGGTTTTGTGGGGGACCAACGATAGAGCTGGAATTAGGAGTCCAAGTCTTATGAGTCCACTCCAGTGCTCAACTGGACAATGCCACACAGGAAAGCTATTAAAGGTTTTCGGTGGCGTGTTTCTCCACTGCTTACAAAATGCCCATGATTTTTATTTCTGTTGTCTTCAGAAAATGGTACAAAGAGGGTTAAAAGCTCAAGGACAGAAGGCAAAGCTAAAAGAAAAGCCCGAGTCCCAAAACTAGAGCATCTTGGCATTTCTGGTTCTGCACTTGCATAGGGAAGACTCTACTTACATATTAAAAGACAAAATATTACTAGCACTGTGAAAACTCTTAAGAGCTTTCCTTCTGTGGCCATGCTCCCGGGCAACCAAAAAAATCTGTTTCACAAAAGCCAAGGGGCATGAGCAACCTGACCAACGCGTAAGGACGGGAGCACTGGTTCACATCCAGTATGGACCACTAACTAATGGGTCAAACCCACTATAACCAGTCACCTCAGCTCCTGTGCAGGCAACATTTGATCCGTTTGCTCACTACCATCCTGACTGTAATTACAGACTGGGTAGGCACGGTAAATTCACATTTGCTCAATAGATGCAAAAAGATTTACTGTCCTTTGATCTGTCCTTTGAAGAAGCTAATGCCAAAAAAAGAAGTCCATGACATGCCAAAATCTATGAAATCCTGACTCAGACTACACTACCGAGAAATGAGCACTCAGGATCAATACCAACGCGTAAGGACGGGAGCACTGGTTCACATCCAGTATGGACCACTAACTAATGGGTCAAACCCACTATAACCAGTCACCTCAGCTCCTGTGCAGGCAACATTTGATCCGTTTGCTCACTACCATCCTGACTGTAATTACAGACTGGGTAGGCACGGTAAATTCACATTTGCTCAATAGATGCAAAAAGATTTACTGTCCTTTGATCTGTCCTTTGAAGAAGCTAATGCCAAAAAAAGAAGTCCATGCCACGCCAAAATCTAAGAAATCCTGACTCAGACTGCACTACCGAGAAATGAGCACTCAGGATCAATGCTAGGAATGGCCAAGTATTAGGGACAAGGAAAAGAATCACTGTTCATTTTAAACATTTCCTTTGAATAAACAGTTCTCTATAAATTCTCTATAAACAAAATAAAAACTTCATACAGTGTCTGGATTGTGGTTTGGGGATGGATTTTGAGAAAGGGCTTCTTCATATGGGGAGATAAGGTTCCAAAAAGGGACCACAGCTCAAACCATCCCAGATATACAGCTCATGGAGTGACACCAGCTTCACCATCTTAAGACAATTTCCCAAGCTGCTTAAGACTGGCCTGAGAAACAAATACATGCACAGAGGTGGGACCAGTTTTTTTAAAAAAAAAAACAACTAATGAAAAGCAATTAAGCAATAATTGTACACTGAGCTGTAAATAGCTACCTACCAATATGCCTGCTCCTACCAGCCTGTCTGCTAGATATCATATACAGTGTTCCCAGCTGCACTGTACATACAGCCCTGCTTACACACAGGGTAAAGGGAAAGTGTGCTGAGCCATAACAACCTCCCCACCCCAAGGGGAATTTCAAAATCAGGCCCCATGTGCACCTTAGGAAGATTAATATTACATTAAGGGGCATGCTTGGTATAACCCTATTGTGTCCTGAACAGAAGAGGGTTTTTTTGGGAAGCATCAGTACTAAAATACAGAACAAATGAAAACAGGGGAGAGATGTGCGAGGAGGAGGGGGGAGACATCAAGCAGGAAAAGGAAACTCGATCTTAATGCAAAAGGAGATGAGACACCAAGGAACGTAGGAAGAGCCAGGCAGGGCTGAGCAAGGAGAAGCAGCAAGTCCTCCCACCCCAGCTCCTGGGGAAGCCTAAAAGCCCTGAGTTTGCAGCAAAACAGATCAAAAAAAAATAAAAAATGACAAGTGCAGACACGCCTGTTTGGATATTAGCACTACTTTCTGGTTGAATTAAACCCATTAGCGTCTAAAAAAAACCCAAAACTTTTTCAATTCCTATTAAAGCAGCTGCAAACAGGAAGGGGTAATATCCTGCCTTCTACTTATTTAGTATCTGAGAGGCATCTGCTGGGCTCTGAACTCCAAACCAGCTGCTTTCTGCCCCTGCAACGTTAAGTCACAGACTGTTGTGCCAGGCTGAGAAGTTCAGTGACTCAGGTTTTTCAAGGCATTAGGCATTTTTAATTAGCGAGCTGTAACACAGACTAACGTTGAGCAAAACTGGTTTAATTTGCATTTAATTACAAGCAGTAGATCAAGCCACGCAGGTCTGGCATCAATTTCAATAGGTGAAACTAATGAATACTCAAGGTGTGCGAGAGAACAGGAATTTCAGCTAAGCAAAAATTCCAGTCCTTACAGACAAAGACAAGAGATGGCAAGAGAGTGGGGAGGATACTCTACAGAAATATAGGAAGCAAAAGTTTTCCATTTTGACATGCCAAAAATACCTGGCGATTTAGGTAAAGGAATTAGATTTATAACTGAATGATGTGGAATCGAGAACACGGAATTGGATACAGAACTTTTTATTAATCGTAGAATTGTCTAGGTTGGAAAGGACCAAGAACACGGAATTGGACACAGAACTTTTTATTAATCACAGAATCATAGAACTGTCTAGGTTGGAAGGGACCTTTAAGATTATCTAGTCCAACCATCAACCTAACACTGACAAAAAAGCATCACAGTTCTAGTTCTCTCAACTTGTCTCATTTCTGTGGTCAGAACTGAAAGAGGGGAGATTTAGACTAGATATTAGGAAGAAATTGTTTTCTGTCAAGGCGGTGAGACATTGGAAGAGGTTGCCCAGAGAAGCTGTGGCTGCCCCATCCCTGGAGGGGTTCAAGGCCAGCCTGGATGGGGCTTGGAGCAACCTGGTCTGGTGGGAGGTGTCCCTGCCCAGGGCAGGGGGTTGGAACTGCATGAATTTTAAGGTCCCTTCCAACCCAAACTATTCTATGATTCTGTGATCACTTCAGTGCTGAGCTAGGACACTGGAGACAGGGCAGAAGCTGTTAAGGTGGGCACTGCCAAAGTGAACGCTCCATCACACCTCCAGCATGGACATTACTCCTGATCTAGTAAAACTGTGCATTGGCCCCTTTGCCAGGAAGTTCCCCCTTGGGTCACTAGGCTGAACTAGCACTGGTTGCACTAGATCTTCTCTAGATCTGGCCCAAGGAACCTGCAGCAAAAGCAGGAGGCGAGGACAATGGGTGACAGCAACCTGCAGTTACGCAGACCAGTTGTCACCCAGTGTGGTGGGCTGAGCCCATCCACCAGCTTGCTGCCACCATCAAAAGGGGCATTAACGTTCTTCTACCTTCTCTTGGAGGTCAAAACACATCTGGAAGAGGTTTGGAACATTTCAGTGGTGCCTTATTTCTGCTGCTTCCCACACACACACCCCACACCAAGCTCTTCTGGTGGATGAGGTCCAGCTGGACAGGTTACACCAGGGCAGAGCGTAGATGCTCCAACAGATAAAACTTACTGAAAAGACACAGAAGCCAGTTTGAAGCAAAAATCAGCATAGAGTGAAGCGCACTGTAGTTCTATGTGGAACACCCTTCCAACAGTTAAGCACACACTCTGCGTGGCTCTGTCACATCAGATCAAACAGAGAAGACCTGTTTATAAGTTAGTGTGAAAGAATTATTCTCTTTGAGGAACAAGCAGCAACCATACCCCTTATATTTGAGGGCAGAAGCTGTTAAGGTGGGCACTGCTGAAATGAACACACCATCACACCTCCAGCATGGACATTACTCCTGATCTAGTAAAACTATGCGTTGGCCCCTTTGCCAGGAAGTTCCCCCTTGGGTCACTAGGCTGAACTAGCACTGGTTGCACTAGATCTTCTCTAGATCTGGCCCAAGGAACCTGCAGCAAAAGCAGGAGGCGAGGACAATGGGTGACAGCAACCTGCAGTTACGCAGACCAGTTGTCACCCAGTGTGGTGGGCTGAGCCCATCCACCAGCTTGCTGCCACCATCAAAAGGGGCATTAACGTTCTTCTACCTTCTCTTGGAGGTCAAAACACATCTGGAAGAGGTTTGGAACATTTCAGTGGTGCCTTATTTCTGCTGCTTCCCACACACACACCCCACACCAAGCTCTTCTGGTGGATGAGGTCCAGCTGGACAGGTTACACCAGGGCAGAGCGTAGATGCTCCAACAGATAAAACTTACTGAAAAGACACAGAAGCCAGTTTGAAGCAAAAATCAGCATAGAGTGAAGCGCACTGTAGTTCTATGTGGAACACCCTTCCAACAGTTAAGCACACACTCTGCGTGGCTCTGTCACATCAGATCAAACAGAGAAGACCTGTTTATAAGTTAGTGTGAAAGAATTATTCTCTTTGAGGAACAAGCAGCAACCATACCCCTTATATTTTAGGCCAAGAGTTAAAACATAAGACCTCAAATCACTGCGTGCATTCTCTTTGTTACTGTTTTAAAAATCCCAGCTCAGTCTTAGGAATGTGTTAGATCCTCACAGGAAGCTGCTGACACCAGTGTGGTGACAACTCTCAAGCCTGTCCCTGAGAGCAGTGGGTGCTGTCTCCCCCAGCCTTGCCATGAAGGCTCCAGCTTCTGCCTCCCTCTGCTCCCTGAGCCGCCACGCTTAAGAAAGTAAAGTGAAAAGCCATCTAAAGAAAAGGTTGATAGCAACCCATGGCTGGGGAAAAAAAAAACAACAAACAAACAAAAAAACCAAAACCCAACAAAGAAATACAACATCACAGGCAGAGGAAAGAAAAAGCAAGCCCAACAAAGAAATACGACATCACAGGCAGAGGAAAGAAAAAGCAAGCCCAAGAATTTTCAAAGCTTTCTACCAATACATGCATAAACTAAAAATAATCAAAGAACCTGCAAGCAGCAGGCACAGGCTTCATTTAACAGGTGATGAAAGACATTTATATTATTTGTATGAAGGTACAAGGGTTCCATGGCAGCAAAGAAACCAAGAATAGAACATTTGTTATCAATTCTCTGCTCTAAAGTCATACCTCGCTGTTTTTCTCCCTCCTATATTTTTTTCCTACTGGCTTCTTTTTAAACAAGATATAATGACTAACAGATGCTACAGCGGTTCAGTCCTCAATGAATGGGTAATTAACAGATGAAAGTTCAGCAGTTGTTTCCAGTTACAGTCAGATGAGCTGTACACTCCTCATCCCATAAGGGAGGGAAGGGGATGAGCAAGGCAACCTCCGCCCCCGGTCCCCGCTGGAAAATGGGACGTGTACTGGGCAGGATTTGGAGGGGCTGAGATAAAACAAATCAGGACCATTCAGGTTTTTTTAGGTGTTGTCTCTAGGATTTAAGAGTTGCAAATGCTTACAATCCTGGCTTTGCCAAAAACTTCAAGACTACTCGCTATGATTAGTAAATCTGATTAAAGAAATCAGTGCTATAGATCTGATACTGATCAGTGAGATACACGTATTATACACATTCATTACAGTTCGTTTGTAAAAACTTGTACTTTCTCTACTGTAAATAAAGCTTGTGAATAAATAACTTCTGAAGCTCTGCTGATCTTCAAAACGTAATTAATTTCCTACAGTGTAAACAAATGAACAGAACTACGTACAGAGGAACCGCCACGTATGAATGAACACAATGTATGGCTTCGAATAACCCTCACCCACCACTTGATAGCTTTCACAGTTTTTGTTCCTGCTTAGCTAACCTTAGAAAGATGCCAACTGGGGCTTGTTTGCCACCTCTGCTTCAGGGTTTGGTTGTCAAAAACACAAGTTGCAACCATAAAAACAAGCACAAACAACATAAAGCAAAGACAAGCTTGGTTAGTCCTCATAATTATTCAGCTGAACTTTAATTATTGCAAGAATAAGACCGAGCGCCTCAGAAGATGACAAATGAAGAGTGTCGTTCCCTGCGTGTGTAAATTAGAGCAACACTGCCATGGTTGAAAATACCACTATCATCATGAACACATGGTGCTGAGACATTCACTGTTTCAGAAATAAAAAAGCATTAATTTGGGGAACCGTATTGCCCAGAAGAGATTGGAGCTGGCAAGAACGTGAATGACTCCATATAGGGGAACAGGCCACACATGCCTATAGGTAGCAGGAGGCTGGGAAGGAGGTTAATAAAACTCAACCTGTAATTTCTAAATTACTTCTGAGCTAAAAATAGTGTTTTAAATATTTTCTTTTGGGGGAGGCAGAGGTTAGGAGAGAATACAGCGTGCTTTATTTTACAGACTGTGAGGAGAACAGGAGAAGTTTTAGTGATAGGTTTTTGTTGTTTTTTTTTTTTAGAGAAACCCTAAACACACCACTGCTGTACATCCAATCTTAAGACAATAAATGACTATTTAATAATAATTTTTAAAAAAATCTATTTTAGATTAATGAATTTATAAAGAGAGGCTTTTTTTTCTTTTTTCTCCCAACAATGGACTATTAACCCATAAGCCAAAGAAAAATCCTGAAAATATACTCATTATCCACTCCACAGAGTTAACAATAGTTCAGTTCACTTTACTCAAAACCATTTATTAAAGAAAATATGAAGCCTTATATTTAAGCACTCCAGTATTTATTGTATCCTTCGGGAGTGGTTACGGAGAGTTGAACTCCACACCAACTTACACCAAAATAACGAAAACCTGTTTTCATTTCACACTTTGCGTTAATTCTCAGCAAATCCGCATATGAACATTTATTTTGGAACAGGATACTTTTTCAGAATGTTGCCACTGGCGTTGGAGAGGTGGAAAGAGGAGCTGCCAACACCCAGTGGTCATAAAGCGATGGCAGGGCTGGCCAACAAAATACCCGAGCTGGCTCCCGTTTGATGTTTTCCTCTCGAGCGCCACTGAAACCAGGGGCTTCCTCTAACTCCTTTTAACTGGCAGCAGCCCCAAATGGCAGCATTCGGCCACACTTCCTCAAATCACTCCCCACGTTTGCTCACCAGGAGCTGCGAGGTGCCCCACACGTGTCCTGTGCCACCTCCGAGCCAGCCAGTGATTTTTCCCTGTCCTTCTGTGGAGTCACGGTAGGAATTCCTTTGGGTCATTGCTGCTTTTTCTTATTTTGTTTGCATGTATGCGCACCAAGACAGAAGAGCAAAAAGTAAATGATTTTTTAAATGAATGCAAATGTGGACTAATGGCTCTTTCCTCAGCATAAAAAAAGCCCACATGATTTTTCAGAGTGCTATAAATTCCAGTTCTGTATGACATTGACTTCCCTGAAATACAAACCTGTTTTAATCATAGAATGGTTCAAACTGTAAGGGACCTTAAAGATCATCCAGTTCCAACCCCCTGCCCTGGGCAGGGACACCTCCCACCAGACCAGGTTGCTCCAAGCCCCATCCAGCCTGGCCTTGAACCCCTCCAGGGATGGGGCACCCACAGCTTCTCTGGGCAACCTCTTCCAGTGCCTCACCACCTTCACAGCAAAGAATTTCTTCCTAATATCTAATCTAGATCTCCTCTCTTTCAGTTCAGAACTGTTACCCCTCATCCTATCGCTCCACTCCCTGATGAAGAGTCCCTCCCCAACACTCCTGTAGGCCCCCTTAATGTCTTGACTTAGAGCCTGAGGCTGGTGGAACCACTGCCACTTCATTACTTCAATGGTGGTGCATTTTCATCCTCACTTCTTGGTTCTCTCCTGCATGTCTAACCATAGAATCATACAATAGTTTGGGTTGGAAGGGACCTCCAAAGATCATCTAGTTCAACCCTCCTTCAATGAGCAGGAACATCTTCAACTACATCAGGTTCTGATGTGGACCAAGTAAAACACTACAGCAAGAAGATACTGATCACCAGCTGAAGCATTTCAAAAGATGCACCTTCCCCTACAACAGAGTGGGCAGCACTGTTTGGAATGATGGACTGCAGATGGAGCATCCTTAAAAAAAACATCCAAAACATCCTTAAATAAAAACTACCAAACACATAAAAATGCTGCACTACATTCTTACATTGGAAAAAATTGTCTTTTTGTTTTGAACAATTATTCAAGCCCCATTACTACAGCATCCCAGTAGCTCAAGGTCTGTGCAATGGCCCTCACTGGACACAGAATACCTAGCCCAGTAAAGCGTTCTGGTGCTCTCTTTCTAGAGAAAACAGAATACCAGCAAATCAATCAGCTGCGCTTAATGCTGGTCACGTCAGTCAGCTGAGCACAAACAGATGAGGTCTGATTTTATCACACCACCAGCACTAAGATCTTCTCAGCATCCCAGAAGAAACCAGGCTGTAACTGAAGCAGGAGTGGTCCCACCAGTAGCCTACTGGACAAGTCTGACTGGAGTGCCACTTCTTGAGTGGGAGAGGAAGGGGGACTGCTGTAAGCCACACAGAGCTGCCACCACCACAGCGTGCAAGGACCAAACTTCTCCTGCCCCAGCTGGTTGCAGGCTGCTGAGACCCGAAAGCCACCCCTGCCATGTGGAGGCCCAAAACGTGGCTGGCGCGATGCCATTCAAGAAGTTGACCAACAAGTGATGGACAAACAGAGCCCAACAGAAGGCACACGACCATGGTGGTGCACATCATAGGGAGTAATGTGAGCATATGGAGTAACCATAGAATGGTTCCTGTGAGCAGCCTCATCATTAAAAGCTTTTCTTGAGGTAGTAGCAAGCATGAACACAGGCAAGATAAGCACAGGCTGTCAGCCTATCTGGATTGGAGATCTCACACTTGTCTGTGTTCAGGAATGCTTTCCTTTACCACAATAAATGTTTTGCCGCGTTTCCTTTACATCCAAGCAGAGAAACTTGATTTTACCCATCGCCTGCGTAGAGCAGGCACAGGGCTCCCAAGGCAACGCTGATCTCAGCACTCCAGAGGTAACTAACCCCCTCGGAAAGGCTACACCCTTGCAACCTCCAATTTCAGTCAAAACCAAAGAAAATTCCTCACTTTTTCTGTGATCTTCAGGTACTACTACAGGTATCATGAACCCTGAAATTTAATTGTAATTTTCTATACATGCTGAAAACTTCTACACCTTCAGCTCAGTGTTTGTCCGGTTCCAACTTCTGGGCTGCCAGCAAAAGCACTCCAAAAATTTAAGACTCCACGTAACCAAGAAAAAGTATTAATCATCCTGCTGCCAAAAAAAATATCCTTATTGGGGTACTCAGAAATAGCACCCTATCATACAATCCGAAGCGTATTACAGCAGATTTTCACATGCGGCCGTTGGAATCATGCACACCCCTTTCAGTATGGTATTTTTCACTTCTCAGCCTTAATCTAATTTCTTTGAACACACTCAACTTTTGTTCTGCCAGAAGCATAAGGAACAATTTATAGCAAGGCCTTAAATTTTTAAAACAGTGGGAGTTAAAACTCAAGGCCCTAAAAAATTCTAGACCCCTCTTTATCTTAGGAGCGATGTCAAGTATTTTTTCCATTAGCACTCTCCACGTCTAACATTTCAAAAGCCACTGCAGACGTTTACATCTACCATTCACAAGCTTTTTTATTGGGAATCCTTCAGAGATTCACATTACATAACTCAGCTGGAATAAGCATTTGAGAGCAATTAATCACTGGGGGTTATCACATACACATCATCTGTGAAATTTACTTCATCGAAGTCAAAAAGCATTTGGCCCTTTCCACAGAAATCCTCAGACATACCTCACGAAGGAATTTTGGTATGTGCATCTACGTTATAATCCCTCACCAATTTTTGTGGTAAAACCATTCCTTGATCAGTCTGCAAGGGGTTAGAATCATAGAATCACAGAATTGTCTGGGTTGGAAGGGACCTTTAAGATCATCTAGTCCAACCATCAACCTAACTCTGATAAAAACCATCACTAAACCATGTCTCTAAGCTCTATGTCTACCCAACTTTTAAATACCTCCAGGGATGGTGCCTCAACCACTTCCCTGGGCAGCCCATTCCAACACCTGATAACCCTTTCCGTGTAAAAAATTTTCCTAATCTCCAATCTGAACCTCCCCTGGGGCAACTTGAGGCCATTTCCTCTTGTCCCATCGCCTGTGACTTGGGAGAAGAGACCGACCCCCCTGGCTACACCCTCCTTTCAGGGAGTTGGAGAGAGCCAGAAGGTCTCCCCTCAGCCTCCTTTTCTCCAGGCTGAACACCCCCAGGTCCCCTCAAGACTTATTCTCCAGACCCCTCACCATCTTTGTTGCCCTTCTCTGGACCTGCTCCAGCACCTCTATGTCTTTTTTGTGGCAAGGGGTCCAAAACTGGACTCAGAACTCAAGTTATTGTACTCTTCTTCCAAGGACTCAGGTTGTTGGAATTAATCAAAGTGGGGATTTCTGAGGAAGGCTTTTCAGGACTGTGGAAGCAGAAGGAAAGATTTCAGCCCAGGCATTAACCAGTGAGAGGGCTGCCATCACAAGCTGGCTTTCAAGGAGCAAACATGAACCACGGTGCTGCAGGAAGTACCTTCTGGGCATGCATGTAGCCAAGCAGGCGAACAGAAAATCCAAGACACCGTTGGACCATTACAACATTGATCATTAGAGAAGCTACTTCTGTGGTGAATTTCCTAGTGCACCAAAATGAAATGTCATCATGGTAATAAAAATACTAATTCCATATAATGCCGGGGTGAGAAGCAATGCCTTGTATTTAAACGTCTATGGAATATTACAGGGGAAAATGTAATTATTTTCCTTTATCATTAAAGTCGCCTTAATCGTCACAATCAGCCCAAGTGTGCAAAATACCAGGCACTCCTACTCCCTTCCTCCTCAGATCTGGTGGATAGGTTTGGCCACTGATGCCCTACTCATCAAAGCCAAAACGATCAAAGCAAAGTTCAACAGAAGGCAAGCCAATTCCAGCCAGATCAAACTCATGCAGCCTACGAACTGGAGATACCCATTGGGATATCCTGTTTCACCAGGAGCAAGATGCAAGGCTCTGATACCAGCTTACCTGGATGTGCCACCTGAGTTTCCTGAATTTTCTTTGTCTTAAGCATAAGATGGGAATGCCATCAGCCTCAAAGACCTTTTGACATCTGTGAGTGAGAACGTCTTTTCGCTATAGTGATGGCCACATCTGTGCTGTGGTTCACTTTGAAACATCAGCCTTCAAAGAAGGGACGTTCTTCTTCCATTTAAAGACTTATTTTTTTGTGGTGGTCATGGCATTTTCGTACAGAGTTTTCCCAATTCCTTGTACACCAACCCGTCCTTCTGCATCCACAAATTCAGTAAGAGTAGTTCCAGTTTCCAAAATCAAGATCTGTCTCTGCAAGTCTTGCAGAGGAAAAACAACTCTAATCTTCCTGAAAGCCTTGAATCATACTAGAGGAGATTTTGTAAGCTCACAGTACCAGAGTGCTGGTCATTGTAGAGGTCTCATAGCGATGCTGGCTACAGCGAGCACTCTAAGCATCAGCAGTACTCATAGGATTTCATCCGCATTTTAACTTTTTGTTGACTTTTCACATTCATTTGAGGTTTTTTTTTTCCCTAAAATTCTCTCCAGCAAAACATCTGTTCTTATAACCACTTTACCTTTTCCATCCACAACAAAACACGTTAATTAAACGCAAACGAGACATCAGCTGGATATGACAGCACAGGTAGCCACATGCCCCCACTTTCTGACCTCGGGACATCCCAGACCACTGGCAGAAGCCCAGCTGGGAGCCACTGTGACAGCCTGACACAGCATCACTTGCCCCACTACTGCTATACAGCAGTCCCGCTCTTAAACCATACTCATTACTGAATATTAATAAAGCTTGATCAAAAACTCAAGAGTAATCCTTAGTTGGGAGGAACTCTGTTTTCAAATTTCAACATTGCAAAAATCAAGCTTCCAGAGTATCCCCAGACACACCCCCGTTCAAGGCTGCTTCTTCCACTGCTAGCAATTCCCCCTCCTCCCAAAACAACCCCTTCTCTGGTTTTATAGCATTTCAGTGGAGAAGAAGGAGGGGCAATCTCAGCAACTTTGCCAAAACACAAACCTGCCATAGCTAGGACTACTGAAATAAATGGGGAAAAGCTGGAGGGGTATATGGCTCAAAAGCACTTTTTTATAAATGAGTAATTAAAAAAAAATGTTCCACAATCCACACACAAAGCAAGCCGTTTGCAGAGAGGAGGTAAAAGGAATATAATAGCATTTCCTCTGCAATAGATAGGCAAGATGTTAATCTAAAATTGCTACCTCGTTAGGAAACACTGGAGGACACCAACACTCAATTTTTTTTTTTTTTTAAAAAAGGAAAAAAAGAAAACCACAACTTACCTACATACTTTTCACTTTTTTTCCTCTCTGTCTTACATCTTCACTATTATAAACACACTCCCAAAGTGCCAGCCTCAGCATTTTTAACTCCTGAAGCCAGCGGGCTCTTCCCTAAGAAGACAGCCCTCCAGTCCAACTGGGGACTGAGCTCCGAGGATGTGAGCGTGGGGGGAGGGAGACTTCAATATTACAACCCATCCATCAACCGCTGCTATAAAGCTCTTTTGTTCCAAGTTCAGAGTTAGCAACTCAAGGTCAAAACCCATGTTGGAAAATGCAAATCATAAGTCAACCCAGACTTTCACCCCCCCCACCCCCCCGTGTCTTCTTGACCTTAAACGCAAACAAGAAACAGGCAGAAGAGATTTTTAGCTACATGATGGATTTATATAAAAAACTTATATCAAGGAATACAATCCACTTTAAAATTACTGTGAATTAGGATCTTGATTAGGTACTAATGATACAGATTAGAAGAACAAAATCAGAATACATGCTTTTAGGATAAATTGCCTTTACTACCACAGTTTTCTTAGAGTTTGGACAAAGTTAATCAGTTGTTTTCATCTGGTGGGGGCTTTTTTGTTTATTTGTTTGTTTTTCGAGACACACACGTACATGAGGTTTGATTGAAAACACCACAGGGAAAACTAACTGGTTTAAAAAAAAAAAAACCAAAAAACACCACCCAACCTTTTCCTCTCTGGTAAGAAAACAAAGGAACACATCTCTGTTAGCCTTTGGCTTCAAGAAGTCCTGGGTCAGATGTGGGAAGCCTTAACAAAGAAGAAAAATAGTAGGTATGACAAATAAAAAGCAAGGGTTTCTCTGCTGCAGTGAAAACAGGATGTATTTCACAGGCTGCAGCTATTCTCTTAAAGCACAACAGGGAAAAAAAAAAAATATATTCATTATGCTCAAATATTTAAGGGCAGACTTTTTAGTGAACCCCATTTTTGTGAGGTTCCACAGCAGAAAGCAACAGAGGTGCCAAATACCTGAGATTACAAGCTTATCCAATGGATATTTCCCAGAGGCATCATAACAACTAAAAAAAACCCAAAAAATCCATTTACGTATACAATACAAAGATGGTGTAAGACAAGAGAACTCTGACACAAAACTGTGATCTAGTATTTAAATCTCTTAATTTTAGGATGATCTGGTAGTTTTTAGAATTGTCGTCTCAAAACTTTTAAAAGTTTTATTCCAAGAGCTTACGCATAACATCTTTCATATGGGAGAAGTCCTGCCAAGAGCTTTAAATATAGCTTTATCGAATGCCAGTTTGGCTTCCTCCATGTGAATTTGGACACTTTAACAAGAGTTTATGAACTTTTAAAAAAAAAAAAGTATTACTGTATAATAATAGCTTGCCATCCATGTAAGTAATAGGTTATGTAAAATACCAGATAATCCTGGAGTCTAACAACACCATTTTAAAATAAGTGATTTTTCTCCAATAGCTTTTATTTAGCCCTTAAATCACAACTTCCATTTAAAGCACCATCACATGTACAAGGTCCTGCCAATTAACTCAGGCTAAAAGGGTGCTTACTGAAGAGAAGGATAGGAAAATGTGTTAATTAGCAGCAACTGGGGATACTGAGGGACCACTTTATTTGATGAACTGCTGGGGATGATGAAAAAGGTGTTTCCCGTAATCCTCACTGGAGTTCACTTGCTTGTCCCAAGCAAGATGAAGAACACAACTACAAGGTGTCCCTTCTAACCTGCTTAATAAAGCTCTCATCCACAAGCAAAAAAAAAGGGGTATTGTATTAATGTAACCTAGATCCTAGACAGTTTCCAACACACTAGCCAAGAATCTTTGTCAGAATTCGGAAAAGAAGCCACTGCTGAGATTCTTAAGGACATGGAAGGGTTGTTCAGGGCTCCTCCTGCAAACACCGAATGCTTTTCACTCTCTCGGAGACATTGCCAGCAGTGTTTGTAAGGTGAGACACTGGGAACTGTTCCCACTGTCTCCACTGGAGATAGTTTCCATCTTTCTGATATCAAGTTTATTGCCTTGCCTTTTAATAGCAGTAGATTTTTTTTTGTTGAGAGTATTAAAGTTCTACCAAAGAACCACCACAAGGTCAGAAGTCCTCAAGTAAATAATTATGCGATATTTTGGCTGCCAGTTTTGTTACTTAAGATTAACTAACACCTTCCCTTACCTATCCTTTTTCAGATAAAAATGCTGAGCCATTTACCTAAAGCCACAGAGTACCCCATCTTTCTTGATCAAGTTGTCCACCTTGAGTACCAATTAGCACCCCTCTTGGACAACCTTCCAGTAAGAAGAATGCATTAGCGTTGCCACTTACAATGCTTTGACAAGAGGCAAGGTGCACAGACTGGAATACAAAGAAACTCCATTTAAACATAAGGAATAACTTTTTTTTTTTTTACTGTGATGGTGGTCATACACCAGCACAGGTTTCCCAGGTAGGTTGTGGATGCTCCATCCTTGCAGATATTTAAAACCCAACTGGACACAGCCCTCAGCACCCTACTCTGAGTAGGGGGTTGGATTGGGTGATCTCTGGAGGTGCCGTTCCATTTCTGTGATTTCAATGACCACGAAAAGAGCGTTTATCCTTTCAGTTGTAAAGCTCTCAATACATGCTCCTTGGTGACTGCTCAAGCAGCCTCAGAACTTTTCCTTGGAAAGAGTTATTCTTTTCAAACTCAGTCACAGCTTCAACAACGGTCACTGAGGTGGGGGAGAAATAAAACAGTAGTAGAGCAAACGGCACACAGTTCAAGTATCTCTTACACCCCCCTGTAAGTGGAGACTGCTCTAGTGTCAACTGAGATCATGCAGGACTTTGAATCTCCTCGCTTCAGGGTGTAGCTACAGCATTCCAACCAAAATCTCCTATTTGGTGGGATCTGCCTTTTGTCCATCAGTCATTTTTCCAATCTGCTATTTCTGTTAAATTCTCAGATATTCTGGGATTCCCCCCCCGGTAATTTCAAATTTTTACCAGAAACATAGCCATGCTTTCACTTGTCCTCAAGATTAACTTTATTCATAGCCTATTTCTGTAAGCCACCAATAATAATCTAAATTAGCAACACTGTATGTGTGTATTGACGCAACTAGTGATAAAAACCAACAGAGCACAAACATGCCAAGCTGACAGAAGCTCACATTAAGACAAGCTTTTGTCTGTTGTGACCTAATTATTATTTTTTTACCAGTTGTACTACACAATGCATTTAAATCATATAAATATTTGATGTCCCAACCTGCAGCACATTACCTCCACGTACAATGCTGAAGTTACCTACTCTTTACAAGCTGTTGCTATTTCCAACCCGTGGCACGTTTCACAATTTGTCAGGGAGGTTCCCAGCAGGAGCAAAAATGGTTTGTAAGGAAAAAGCTACTGCATTTTGTGCTTTGGGAAAAAAAGGGTGGGAGAGGAAAACACGCTCTGCTGGAGCAACAGGGTCAAAACACCACCCCTGGAAGAGCACTCCCTCCCATCCTACATACCACGCTCGGCAGAGGGGCCACCACAAATTACAGAATTCAAGCCAAACTCAGCAAGGAGTGGGAGCAGGCAAGATAATAAGTGCTGCAGATGGCTTTGGTCTTCCTTACCATCAAGTAGACATAATGTCTCTGCAACAGGCACAGAACAAACAGAAGCTTTTGGAACGTGACAAACTAAAAAACACCAAGAGCTCTATGTTTTTGTGGTATTCTTCACCTCAGGCAAACACTCTGTGGATTTCTAATTACCTGCTCTTCCTCTAGACCTCAAGAAGGCCCGTGACTATTGTGAAACTTTGGGTTCTTTAACACAGATTTTTTCAAACCACACTTCAGTAAATTGCCATCTTCTAGCTTGACTTGTATGTGTTAAGATTAGACTCTCTTGGGGCAAAGAGCCTCATGCTCACAGTTAAATCTGTATTGTGGCCATGCTAAATAAACGCTTTCTAATGTTTTAAGGAAATTTGTGATTGGAAGTAGGCCAAGGCTGCAGTTTCACCTTCCTCCAGGATAAGCAAGCATAAGCTCCCTCCTCCCTGCACAGGGCCACAAAGATGAACTGAGGGATGGAGCACTTCTGTGAGGACAAGCTGAGAGAGTTGGGGTTCTTCAGCCTAGAGAAGAGAAGGCTCCAGGGAGACCTTAGAGCTCCTTCTAGTCTCCAAAGGGGCTAGAGGAGAGATGGGGAAGGACCCTTGATCAGGGAGGGGAGCCATAGGACGAGGGGTAATGGTTTTGAACTGAAAGAGGGGAGATTTAGATTAGATCTGAGGAAGATTGGAAGTAGGCCAAGGCTGCAGTTTCACCTTCCTCCAGGATAAGCAAGCATAAGCTCCCTCCTCCCTGCACAGGGCCACAAAGATGAACCCAGAAATGGAGCACTTCTGTGAGGACAAGCTGAGTTGGGGTTCTTCAACCTGGAGAAGAGAAGGCTCCAGGGAGACCTTAGATCTCCTTCTAGTCTCCAAAGGGGCTAGAGGAGAGATGGGGAAGGACCCTTGATCAGGGAGGGGAGCCATAGGATGAGGGGTAACGGTTTTGAACTGAAAGAGTGGAGATTTAGATTAGATCCGAGGAAGAAATTCTTCCCTGTGAGGGTGGTGAGACACTGGAAGAGGTTGCCCAGAGAAGCTGTGGCTGCCCCATCCCTGGAGGGGTTCAAGGCCAGGCTGGATGGGGCTTGGAGCAACCTGGTCTGGTGGGAGGTGTCCCTGCCCACGGCAGGGGGATGGAACTGGATGATCTTTTAGTTCCCTTCCAACACAGACCATTCTATGATTCCTGCTGAAAACCAGCCCTGTCCTACCACTGACCACCAAGACCAGACAGGGCAAGAGAACTGGCTCACCCTCACCTCATTTTCTCCAGTTTTCCTATCTTTCCTGAATGTAAAGATCACAGTCATAGACTACCATTCTGTATGTTTTATAATATAGTTATTAGATAATTATAACTGTGACTACAATTTCAAAATCAGCTATAATAATCTATTTACATTTCAGCCACCCTTGTGAAGGCCATGCTTGCTCTTCCGGGGACGAGGTAATCCCGGGCAGCATCAGGTAGGGATTGCAGCAAACGCGGGGGCAGAGCCACCTGGGCACCCATTGCACAACCGGGGGGCCAGCCCAGCTGCAGCCCCAGGGGGTCAGGTCCCCCCCTCTTCCAACCCCTGCGGGATGGCTCCCCGCAGGGCTCGGGCTGTCCCAGCCTGCCCAACAGGACCGCACCGTATGTTTGATAATATAGTTATTATATAATTATAACTGCGACTACAATTTCAAAATCAGCTATAATAATCTATTTACATTTCAACCACCCTTGTGAAGACCATGCTTGCCCTTCTGGGGACGAGGTAATCCCGGGCAGCATCAGGTAGGGATTGCAGCAAACGCGGGGGCAGAGCCACCTGGGCACCCATTGCACAACCGGGGGGCCAGCCCAGCTGCAGCCCCAGGGGGTCAGGTCCCCCCCTCTTCCAACCCCTGCGGGATGGGGGCAGCCCTGTCCGACCACCAAGACCAGACGGGGCAGGAGAACTGGCTCACCCTCACCTCATTTTCTCCAGTTTTCCTATCTTTCCTGAATGTAAAGATCACAGTCATAGACTACCATTCCGTATGTTTGATAATATAGTTATTATATAATTATAACTGCGACTACAATTTCAAAATCAGCTATAATAATCTATTTACATTTCAACCACCCTTGTGAAGACCATGCTTGCCCTTCTGGGGACGAGGTAATCCCGGGCAGCATCAGGTAGGGATTGCAGCAAACGCGGGGGCAGAGCCACCTGGGCACCCATTGCACAACCGGGGGGCCAGCCCAGCTGCAGCCCCAGGGGGTCAGGTCCCCCCCTCTTCCAACCCCTGCGGGATGGCTCCCCGCAGGGCTCGGGCTGTCCCAGCCTGCCCAACAGGACCGCACAGCCTCCCCACTGCCAGGGGAGCAGCCAGAGATACGGGGGAGGGTGTTGGCCCCCGCAGAGACCAGTTGTTATACCAGTTTCCCCCGTATCTGGGCTTCCATCAAGCTCCCGAAGACAACTGGTACGAGTCCCTGCTGTTCCACCATTATCATCCTTCCATTTCCTACCCTGCCCGTTCCCTACGGCGTGCATCCAGCCCAGCAAAGCCATTTTTGGTGACAAACATGCTTATACCTTATAATACTCTTGATCTTCTATCACATACACATGCTACTAAAAAAAAATAATAAATAAATCTAGCAGGAGTAACACACAGTAACTACCTACCTTTATTTTAACAGAGAAAGTAAATAGTTTAATGAACAAATTTTAGAAAACTATATGTAGACTAACACACCAAGGCATATTACAAACATTACTTTCATTCTCTTTCTCCCTCGTACCACGTGTAGAACAAGCTTACTAAGCTCTTTGTCCTGTTTAAAATGTTAAAGTTCACAATACAGGGCCTCTATCTTTCCAACACTACACACCAAAATAGTGTAAAGGAGACTGTAACTATATACTTCATTGAATTATTGCTCATATGTACATTAAAATATCCCTCAATCTTACAGAGTCTTAATCACAGTAACTACCTACATTTTAATAGAGCAAGTAAATAGTTTAACGAACAAGTTTTAGAAAACTATATGTAGACTAACCCACCAAGGCATATTACAAACATTACATTACTTTCATTCTCTTTCTCCCTCATACCACGTGTAGAACAAACTTACTAAGCTCTTTGTCCTGTTTAAAATGTTAAAGTTCACAATACAGGGCATCTATCTTTCCAACACTACACACCAAAATAGCGTAAAGGAGACTGTAACTATATACTTCATTGAATTATTGCTCATATGTACATTAAAATATCCCTCAATCTTACAGAGTCTTAATTTTCAGAATTTCTTGGATGATTCAAAACTTGAGAAAACAAGGATTTTATTTCCATCATGTCCACAGTAAGTTGGGTGGGGGGTGGATCTTGCTGTGTAATCAATCAAGCTTTGCTTGTGCTATCTTTCTTCTAGATTGAAAATCAGCTAACAAAAAAGGGAACCTTTTAGGTAAGTTTTGTAAGAGCTTGTTCCCATTTCCTGGTAGTTGCCTTCTTTCTTCTCAGAGTGCTTTAAGCACCTCTAAAGACAACAAGGCTAACAATGTTTTTTTTGTTGGTTTTTTTTTTTTTAACATTTAAAGATACCCCATTAGCCAAACATGACTTGGTTTTTCAAGCTCTCAAGCAGATTCAGTTACTTGGCATCAACCAGATAGGGAGGGAAAGCCACCACCACTGACTTGGGAGCTCCTTCCTCCCAACACAACAACAACAAAAGGTGCCACCAGAGATAACCCACAAAACACCCCTCCCAGGTCCTGCTGAGCTTCCCGTAAGCAAAGCCCATCTGTTGCCAAAAGCCCAAACTCAAAGTAGCAAACAGAAGACAGATGTCCCTTTGCCAGGAGAAAGGCTAAACTTGGTTTTTTACTCAAACCCGTGCTGTTAAGAGGGCTCACCAATGTAGCAACCAGACACAGAAGAATATACGTAAGCCAGCAAGTGGCAATATTTATCCCACCAATTAGCAGCTGATGAGAGCTCTTCTGTAGCCAGCACTTTGATGGTATAAAGGGGGGAAAAAATATAAATAAAAATGGGAGACAGAAGGAGAAAGAAGAGCATTCCAGTACAATACGTTACCATTTAGGACATTCTGTGGCAGTCTCTTGTTTGCATTTTCCACTTAGGCCATTCAACCAGAAAAAATAGAATAAAATATTAAAAGAAATTGACGTTGTCACTGTTACTCAATATGCTTGAAATCTCTACTTTATCATTTTTCTATTAGGATTTACATCAATGTTTATCACCACTAGAAAAATCATGTGGCTCAGTTCTTCAGATCGCAACTGCGGTCCCAATTTACTTCAGGGGGCATCTGTTATAGTCCTAATCTCTCAAAAGTAGGAGCTAAGTTAATTAAAAAATTACAATCTTAGATTAATCAAAATTTGCTTAGTTAGAACTATAGCCTGAATGCAGCACAATATCCAATATCCAATCAACTGACTTAACAGATCTGCTGGTTCTAAGATGTTAAATTTCAGATTGAAGCAGCACTGCTGCTCACATGTAGATTAGGGAAATTAAACCTAATGAAGCATTAAAATGTTCTTTAGGTTAAAAAATTATAAGAACTCAGCCACGGATAGACATTAAAGTGAATCCCTTTGAGGTCTGGTGGTGTTTTTGGGTTTTTTTGTTTGTTTGGTTTTGTTTTTTTTTTTACTGTTTCAAATAATGCCTGGATGTCCTAGCTTCCACCACCGTAATGGTGTAGATGGTTTTGCTCTTGATTTATACTCTGAGGGCAGAGCAATAGACATCTCTGTGTTTGGAAGGGACCAAAGAAAAGGAAGAATAGAAGAGGAAAGGGGAAAAAAAAAATAAAAGTAAATCAGGCCTGTAACCTAAAAAGCGTGTAGACCAGTGGCTCCGGCAGGGAAATTACTGAGATAATAATAATGGCAAAGCAATTATTCGGCACTGCCTCTCTCCACAGGCTGGTTCTCTACCCTGCCCAGGGGCTGCTCCGTGACGCAAGCTCAACCGCATCCAGTAGGGCCTTCAACATTCATATTCTAACTACTCAGAATTCTCAAAGGGCAACGAAATCTCATAAGTACACAACGCTGATTAAAGGACAAGAGGCCAATAAATAAATAAATTAAACCGACCTAGCACGAAACACAAATGACAAAGGGGAAAAAAAAAAAAAAAGACACAAGAGCCTGAAGCCAGAAGGAGCCCTGCCCAAGTAAAACACTGTATGATATAAATACAAACAACTTGCAAAGTCCACCCACATTAATCTCTGCTTAACCCACAGGTAGAAAGACATTTTTTTTTCTAGTCTCTTAAGTGGCGTGTCATCCAGGCTCTCTGGAGACTACCATCCAACCAGCAGGTTTCCTATCCAACCTACAGCCAAGAACAACATTTAATTACCATGTTTAATTGATCCTGTTAACTGTCAGGGTGGACAGCTTTGATCTCGCCTGCTGATAGCTAGTTTACGACTACAAAAGAAACCGGGGATTTGCATAATTGCCAAGGCTTCGATGGGCATTTTTTAATTCCTCCTTGTTTCTCAATCTCCCTTTCTGTTTGCGGTGCACGAATGCTCCCGGTAACAGGAATCAAAGCACATGCCCTCATTTATCCTATCGTTTATTTGGACACGCAGGGAAAGGGAAAAGAAAGATGAGGAGGAAAGGGAAATTCCCCCTCCTTCACCCAGAAATATGGAAAAAAAAGGTCAGGAATTGCCATAATAACCTTGCCAAGGCCAGATTCAATTGCAGTATCCGGTGGCTGATGGAAGTGGGCATCAAAGCACTCGGAGGAAGGCACAGGAATTACTAAGCACCTGTGGGATAATCTGCTCCCCATCCCCCTTGAAAGCTTCTTCTGACTCTCCACAGGTTAGAGACTGGTTTAAATTCCAGAACGGAGGTTTTGTGGAATTTCAGTGGCTTTCCACTGCGTTGTTTTATGTTTGTTAATAGGTTCACCCAAAAAATGCCTCTTCTGCAGGAACTCCGTATTAGCAGCTTAGGAGGGAAGCCCACAAGACCAAGATTAGTAGCTTGCACTCAACCAAGCTGAGACTGTGCCAATACTAATAGGAAGAGAAACTTCTGAGGACATATTATTGTATCCTAAAATATCTAGGAGAGCCTCCAAAATAGATCCTAATTAAAAAACAACTAAATACAAGTATGTTTAATTCATTAACTACCTCCCCTAAACACCGTTTTCCTGAATGATCAAGCCAATCAGAAGTCCTACGGAAATCAACCTTCATAGGTGGCGTATAATAGGTCCTGAGCAACGTACAAAGCAGCTCGAGACTTCAGCCAAAGAGTGTCAACTGTTTTCAAAACAGCAAGCCAAGCCCTCATCAAACTGAATTCAGCTGGAGCTCTGCCACCCAGCAGGCCAGAGACTTGGCCCACCGTCCCCATGGGAAACCTTCTGTGGACCCAAGACTTTCTTCCTGCTTATTTCAAACGAAATCTCCTTTGGATCAGGTTGAATTTCCCCAGATAATTAGTCTTGCCCTAGCTAAATAAAACAAGAGAGTTATATTGCTTCTAAGCAGCAATCTGAATAATTACAACAGGGTAAAAAGAGAAAATACCTTTTTTTTTTCCTTTTCCTAGGGGAACTTGGCAATTAACTGTTTAACACAGTTTGAACTCTGCTGCTGAATCTTCCTATTACACAGCAACAGAGAGAAGAAAAGCACCATTCCACGTGGTCACCTGAAGCATCTGGAGAGCATCGTAGCCAAAGTGCAGCTCCCAAATACTGTCAGAACAGGGTTTTTTTTCCCCTGAAAAATCAGTTCTTTCTCACCAAAACTTCCTCAACAGCACACCATGGGTTTGGTGGTTGGTTTTGGGGTTTGTTTGGGTGTTTTGTTGCGGGGGAGGAAGGAAGTTTTGGTTGGTTTGTGTTTGTTGTTTTTTTTTTTTTCCTGAAAAACGTTTCTTCTTGTTCTTACAAGATGACAGATTGTCTCATACACTTTTTCCTCCCACCACAAGCTGTAGAAAGCCTAGAAAGTCAGTCACCCTGTTCACCTCCTGCCTACTGCTGGTACTGTCTTGGATAACGCTCACTTTTTGGTGGCTAGGGATGGAGGAGGGGTTTCCCTAGGAATAAGCTGAATAAAGCTTCCTGTTCGGCTAAAGCAGGAAACGTGCTCCAGCACTGCCTTGCACACAAAGAGTGGAAAATACTTACTAAACAAAATAGCAGGAGATGAAGTGTAAACTGGATTGTCCGTCCATCATGCAGACAAATAGAAAGCCATACTGCCCATCCCCCCAGCTCTCTTAATTAATGTGCTTAAACTTGAAAAAAAAACCATAATAAAAATACATCCATATGTATACACGTTCTGCATGAACATCAAATGATTATGCTGTGCCTTTAAAACCAAACACCGAAGGACTTTAAACAACAACAACAACGCTAATTAGGAGGTAGCATTTCCTCCCTCCCACAGGATCAGTTTCTTCTTGTTGGAACAGGAGGCACAACTGGCCAAATCCCATCCTACTACTGGAGAAACCCAACCAGAAGTTGTCATTAGGTTAACCTCCCAGCCTTTCTCTCAAAACATCTCTTCTGAAAGACTAAAAATAAATAGGATAGAAGGTGGAAGAGACAGCCTTCCAGTCTGCCGAGCCATTAGGATTCACAGGCAAGAACAGCAATGTTGGTTTTTGAATAAGTATCTGCAGATGGTAGAAGACAAATATTAATGGGAAAAATGTCCTTCTTCATTCCCTATAAAAACAATGACTGTTTAAGGCCTCACAGCATTTCCCAAGAGCTGGCCTTGTAATTCATGCAAGATTTCTCTGCTGCCATCACGTTGGGCTCCGATCACTTCAAAGAGAGTTGTCCTCACTCATCCTCCCTTACCCTGGCACTGGAGAACTGGAAGTGATGATGAAAACTACCTCACCTAACGCTAGGGTCACAGCAACAGATGCACCCTGCTAAAAGACAAAAAGCAGTCAGGCAAGTTCCATGGTGTAAAACATATTACGGCAGCTGGATCCTGGAAACATATAATAAAACACCACGCAAAACAGCAACACACACAAGCTTAATGAAAACCTGATGAAAGACTGTTTAAAAAAAAAATAAAAGTACTGAATCTAATTAATTCTCTAGACGTGGCTAGCGCAGTTAAACTAAGGTCACAAGTACTGCATACTACACTTGAATTTTATAAACCACCTTGAGCAATTAGTGCCTCCCACCACAATGAGTTATAAACCAGTCACTGGCCCCATAGAGACATGTCTCATCACATTTTGATGTCCCTTCTTGTGGCACAACACCCTGCTCATCATGCAAAGCTCAAGGACAGGGCAGGAAAGCATTTGACTAAAAATACATTTGTATTGAAATAGTCACGCACAAGTTTCCTAGTTGGGGGACATAAAGAGAAGCATCTCCACCACCCTAAGTGGAAAGTTTAAGACAGCCAAGCCAAAACAAACCAGAGGGAGACAAACCATTCCAGTGAACCCCAGCATCAATGGCAAATGCTGGAAAAACCAACCATGGCTAAGATTACACACAACAGAGAGCTACCCTCAACATCCTGAAGCGGATGTGAAATTGAACTCTCCGAGTGCACGTGGCCCACCAGTGTAAGACCCCTGGAAAGGAGGCCTCTCAGTTGGAGGGCACAGCAGAAGTTCAGCCAGCTCTTAGTAGATGAATGAGTTTTCCCCCTTTTAAGGGTTGCAAAGACACAGCACCTACTGTGAGACAGCACATCTACAGACCAGTTTGCCACACAGAATCACAGAAACACATGGGGTTAGAAGGGACCTCTGGAGATCATCTAATCCAACCCTCCTGCCAAAGCAAGTCCACCCAGAGCAGGTTGCACAGGAACATGTCCAAGCAGCTACTGAATGTCTCCAGAGATGGAGACTCCACCACCTCTCTGGGCAGCCTGTTCCAGGGCTTTGCCACCCTCAAAGTGAAGAAGTTCCTCCTCACGTTTAGATGGAACTTCTTATGTTCAAGTTTGTGCCCATTTCCTCTTGTCCTGTCCCTGGGCACCACTGAAAAAAGACTAGCCCCATCCTCTTGACATCCGCCCTTTAAGTATTTATAGGCATTGATCAGATCCCCTCTCAGCCTTCTCTTCTCCAGGCTGAACAGACCTAAGTCCCTCAGCCTTTCCTCGTAAGAGAGAGACTCCAGGCCCCCCATTATCTTTGTAGCCCTCTGCTGTACCTTTTCCAGCAGTTCCCTGTCCTTGAACTGGGGAGCCCAGAACTGGACCCAGTGCTCCAGATGGGGCCTCACCAGGGCAGAGCAGAGGGGCAGGATGACCTCCCCCAACCTGCTGGTCACACTCTTCCTGATGGCCCCCAGGATGCCATTGGCCTTCTTGGCTACAAGAGCCAACATCAGGAAGTTCTTTCACGTGAGGTGCAAGGAATGGATGTACTTGAAGTGATGCATTTGCTACAGGATGCCAAAGAGCATAAGACAGAAGAGAAACAGCAGAGACCACTCAAGACACATCTACCTATTAATGCTCCAATATGAGCATCCTACACACTCACAGTACAGCCAGAGGAGCACGCAGGGTCCATGACCATAAAGAATGGCTAACTGGAGACAAAGAGCTTCGTTGTGCCTGCTGTCCCTCCCTCGCACCCCACGCTCAGCAAGGAACAAGCACGGAGGCACCCCTGCTATCTGAAGGATACTACATGGAAACTTTACTTAGAAACAAAATGACAACAGGGCACCAATAAAAAACCCTTGCAATTTCACAGTATGTACTTTCTCAAGCACCAGGGACATACATTGTGTAGCTTACATCAGATGCAAGTCTGCAGCTATGGCCCAAGAAGCGGTTGCAACCCAGATATGAAGTTTGCTAGTCCTCTTCTGGCCCTTCCCATACAAGATCACAGCATCACAGAATGATATGGGGTTGGAAGGGACCTCTGGAGATCATCTAGTCCAACCCCCCTGCCAAAGCAGGTCCACCCAGAGCAGGTTGCACAAGAACGTGTCCAAGCAGCTATTGAATGTCTCCAGAGAAGGAGACTCCACCACCTCTCTGGGCAGCCTGTTCTAGTGCTCTGCCACCCTAAAGAGAAGGAAGTTCCTCTTCATGTTTAGATGGAACTTCATATATTCAAGGTTGTACCCATTTATCCTATCCCTGGGCACCACCAAAAAAAGACTGGCCCCGTCCTCTTGACACCCACCCTTTCAGTATTTATAAGCATTGATCAGTTTCCCCCCTCAGTCTTCTCTTCTCTAGACTAAAAAGACCCAAGATCACGCTGGGATCACTCAATTCACCCTGGGACCTTTGGTTCCAAGAGGAAATTATTGTCTGGGCCTCACAAAGAGAACAAAAGCCATTTATTTGAGTAGAAATTACCCATGATTTGAAAAGCAGGTGTACAATGTCCTATCCCCTCATCCTGAAAGCCACAGCAAAACACTTAAGTCATCTGATACAACGTCGCGCTGCATCTCGCCCGTGCACCACAAGAGATACAAGAGTTTACAATATTTTCCCCGTAAGAAAATGTTTATGAGCAATAAGAATCTAGTAAAATGGGAAAGCAATTAAATCTGTTTAGTTTCCTCGTTGTTCTTACAGTCCCACACCGGCAAACTGCTTTACCCACGGAGCTTCTGTATCTTCAGAAATGGGAAGGAAAAAAATCCCCCTCGTCATTGTTCCCCAACAAAGCCAGCATTATTAAACCATTCTCTTTGTTTTGCAGATATTTCCCTTTAATGCCAGGAACCGGGTTAAACTTGCAGACAGGCCTTGACGGCTGGCGTTAGAGAGATGTTCGTGATGCTAACTACAACTGATCATCCCACCCCATCTCCTGGGCCAGATTATATATGTAGAAAGCATAAAAGGAGAGAATTGACACGTTTTTATGTGTGACTTCACATCAATATGCTCAGCCCACGCATCAATTCTGTGCGACCTATAGGCAAATAAAATAATCTTCCTTTACAAAAAGGCTGTATCTCATACAATTAAAAAAAAAAGTCTTAGAAAGAAATCATCATTAATTCTCATTGACTTTAACAAATGAGATCTTTGAAAAGTAAATATTAACAAGCAGCAACGCAGCTGTTAAGTAGCAAAATTAAATATGACAGCAGAGACGCCACTTACTAAAGAATTTAACACCAAATGGAGAAAGCCAAGCATAAGAACCGCGTCCAGTTTGGGGAATTGCAATGACAAGAGCAAAGATCATCAAATTAAAAGCAATAACAGGCTTAGCTCAAGGAACTGCATTGTAATAATAAAAAAAAATAATTAAATCATAAACATATAACTTGTGCACAACAATGACCAAGAGAGAACACAGTAACTAATATACAGTCTGACACACGTAAAATGTCAGGGTTTGCACAGGGCAGCACTGGCCTCGTTTCACCCTTCCCTTTAGATGTGTTGCATCAGTGTACAGCGATAATTAGCTCCCTATTTAAAACAGAGATAAATAAATACTGCTTCCTATCGGGGCCATCAGTGTAATGTACCACCATTCTGCAGGTATCCCTGGTAGTAATAATCATCCCCATTCTCATTTCCAGTCCGACTGCTCCATGCCAAACTAACGTCAAGTCTATTAGCAGAAGAGGATCTACCTGCCCGGGCGAGGAAGAAAAACTCCTTAAATTTGTCAAGCAGTTACAAAGCGCCAAAAAAAGTCACCCTGGTTACCACAAAACCTGAACCTAACACTCAGAAAACACAGAAGCAGCCTTTTGGCAAGGGTGGTGATGGAAGGGGTCCTTGGGAAGCAAACCATAAGGAATAATTCTGCCACGAAATTGACAAGTTATCTGTACGGGGTTGAAACTCTTTGAATCCTATCGGTGAGAGGCCTTATCAATTCTGTTTGTCACTATGCCTTATGCAAAGCAGGTTTTCCACTTCCACGTGAAATAAAACAACCGGTGGTCTCAGAGCAGCGATCCTATTTAGGCTTCTACCTTCTACAGCTGCCCCAGAAGTTGCAACACAGCCCTTTGGATTCCTGAACGTTTCCAACACATTGAGAAAGCTCCGCTGATGTTGCAAGGCATCTTTCACTTAACTCCCTGGGGAGCCAGGACACACACGAATGAAATTCCTTGTAGCAGTTCACAATTCTGAGGGGATCCTTTCTCCAAAGCTTGGGGGGAAAAAACCCAAACCACTTTTCCTATAGCTCTGTAGCCGTACAACGAGTCAACTTCTGAGGGCCATTTTACAGGCTCTAAAAGAAACTTGCAAGAACCTCCCCGTAGTGTCACTACTTAGGAATCCCAGGCCAAAAATCGGGATCCTGGTGCTCGCGCTCCGCAAGAAGGTGAAAATCCAACCCCGGGATCAGCTCTGGGGATGGAGCAGGAGCTCGGGAAGAGCCCAGAGACACAAACCCCTCCGGGAAGCGGCCCCAGGTTTCTTGTTTACCGAGGTCTTCCCATGAGCGTTACAAAAGAATTAATCAGGCGTGTGGGGGCTGAACTGTCAGGAGCCCAAGGCTGAGCAAACCCCACAGAAACACACACACCAACCCACCCCAGCCCTCCCGGAGTGG
>NW_015090813.1:250931-355358 GCF_001431845.1 Calidris pugnax
CTTAAAATAAATAAATATATCAAGCTTTTCCGCTCAAACCGCCCCGCCACCGGGCGGGGGGACCGGTCCTGTCGTCTTCCGCCCCCCCAAACTCCCGCCAACCCACCACCGTCCCGGGAAACGGGGAAAAATGGGGGGAAGGGGGGGATGGCCACTCACGGATCTTGACTTTGCGGTGGTCGAGGCGGGCGAGAAGCGCTTCCAGGGCTCCCAGTCGTCGCTGGAGCCGGGCGTTGCGGTGGCAGAGGGAATCCGCCTCGCTGAGGATCCCGCCGAAGATGTCGCCGGCGCAACGGGAGAGGTCGGAGAGCTGCATCAGCAGCGACACCAGGGCGTACGAACTGACCTGCTCCAGCGCCCCGAAAAGGGGTACCGAACCGCGGCGCCGTCCACCGGTTCCGCCGCCGCCGCCTCCCCCCTCCGCCGTCCCGCCGTGATCTCCCCCCGTAACCGGGCCGCCCCGTTCCGCGCCGTCCCCGCCGGCCTCCTCCAACCTGCACAGCTTCAGGGGCTCCAGGGTCCGCAGGGGGAACGGCATCGCGGCCGGGAGGCGAGGAGGAGGAGGAGGGGGGTTGGGGCCCCGGGGGGGGGGGAACAGACGCGGGGGGGGGGAGAACAAACTAGGCGTCCCCGGAGCAAAAAGTCTTCATCTGCGGCGCGGTGACAAAAAGTTTAGAAAGAGGAGAGAAAAAGAGAGGGAGGGAAAGAGGGAGAACAACAACAAATGAATCGGGGGCGGGAGGGCGGCCCGGGCTACAAGCTCCGGGGCTCGGGGGAAACCGCCGCCGCCGCCACCGGCTGGGCGGAGGGGGAGCCCCGCACGGCGCCCATGTGCGGGAACGGCCCCAGGGAGGCGGGAGGAGGGAGGGAGGGAAGGAGGGGAGGGGAACGGAGAGGAGGGGAACGGGGCGGCCGCCGCCACCGCACGGCGGGTGCGGGGAGGGAGAGCACGGGGCGGCGCTGCCCTACGGCCGGGAGACAGGAAAAGAGCCCGGTTTTGTGGGCCCCCCCCCCTCCCCAATCTCCACTTCGGGAGGGGGGGAAGGAAGGAGGAAGCGTGGGAGGAGGGGAGGGAAGGAGGGAGGGGGGTGGTTGGAGAGCCCGGGATGCGGCCACAAAGGAGTAAAAGCAGCCAGAGAGCTGGGGGGGGAGGAAGAGGAGAAAAAAGCCGGGAGCAGCCCCCACCTGGGGAACCCCGAGCCGTTGACAAAGCGCTTTTCCCAACGCACTCAACTCCCGACCCGGAAAAGAGAGAGAGAGGAAGAGAGAGAGGGGAGGAAAGGGGGGAAGGAAAAGAAAAAATTTACAAATAAATAAATAAATAAATAAAGCCTCCACCAACCTGGGAACGGAGGCCGCCGCCTACCTGTGGCTTCCCGAAATGGAGCCTCTGCCACAGCCTCACCCTTCCCGGCCTGAGGTAGCCCCGTGGCTACCAACACGGCTCCCCCCGGGTGGGAGAGGGGACACACACACCCCCAGTCCCCGCTGTCACCCCCTTTCACCGGGAAGGAGGAGATGGAGCAGGTCTTTTTCTCAACCCCCTTCCCCCCAGGTGGGGCTGGAGATGGTGCCACAAAGAAGAACCCACCAGGCCAAGGCGAGCGGTGGAGCTGTACACCTAGTTTGGGGTTAATTTTTAGCGAGGGTGACACTAAAGTAGGAAAAAAAAGCCAATTCTGAACCAGGAGGCATGACATGGAGTGTCCCAGCACCTACTTCTGATGCAGGTTGAAGCCCTAGGAGCTCCTGTAAGACGCTATCAGCTCTCCATGGAGATGACGGCTCTAATGGGCTATTCCCCACAGAGCCAATTTAGCCTACTAGCAACTGTCAACAGCTGCTATTTAATTTTAATTGGAAAATGGCCTACTGGCTCCGGGCTCCTGCTATATGATAAAAGAAAGGAACCCAATCCCACTCTTTTTGTGGAAAAAGGGCCCTGGGGAAAAGTGGTTATATGGTCCCTTCTCGCCCCGCTGCAGCTGATGAATCTGTGATGAAAGAAAGAGAATCAGCTGGAGAAGGGAGGACCCAGGGACAGATACAGTGTGCCCTCCCATTAGCATCTTGGGGATGCATAATTTATCACCAAATATTCTGCTTTATAGTAATTCTCATATCTAGCGTTAGCCTCGGTCACTTAAGGGAAATCTGAAGAAGACAATTCCACACTGGAGGAGTTTGGGGACAAGGACACCCCTGTGCAAAGCAAAGGTTCAAAGGCCCACAGAAGAGTTAAGATCTACAAGAAACAGTTAGGGGTGATGCTCATACACCAAAAAAAAATGCAAGTCACTAAATCCTCTCGCACATTAAGCTAAAAAAGGCTTTCATCTAGGTCCTTGGGAGAAAAAAAGGTCCTTGGTTTCCTCAGGAGAAAAAAAGCAATGCAATCTAGTGTTAATAAAATAAAGAACAAACTGAACAAACCCACTTTTCTTCAGACCTCGGTCCAAACAGGTTACCAATGGATAACATTCCAACTTGGAAGGCTCCCACTGGTTTTCCATTACAGACTGAGTGCACATGAGCAGTATTTGTAGAGACTGATGAGAAGAACATGGTGCAAACAGGCTAAATGGTGTTTCATCAGGGTTTTCAGCACGTAAGGAGTCCTAAGGAATAGCGTTGCAACAGGGAAGCTGTCAGGATTGATTAGCAGGGGATGGAAAGCACTCATTTCTCTCCTATTGAATTCTTCTGGTTTTATTTTGGGACATAATGTCTTCATTAGTTCTTAGATGTGTTTGTTTGGGATAGTCGTTTGATAAAAACTACGGCCCGTTCACAGGCATGTTTGAATTGAGAAAGTATCTTCGTATGTTTTCTTTAAATTATGGGAGCATCGTGGAGAAACCAAGTAGGAGGTGGACTTTAAATATAAAGCACAGTAGGAAGAAAAGAAGCCAAGAGCTCAGTTCAGGTGTCAGCTGAAAAGAACCCACAGCAACACAATGTCATAAGACCGTGAGCATGTTTGTTTGATTGGAAATTACTCATGTTTATTTTGAAGTTTTAGTAATAGGTGGATTTGAAAAAAAAAAGATATATTTACCAGTCTAATATCCTTTCTGAAAATTCAGGTCAAATCCCGATATTGCAAGTATTTTTGCATGTTCTTCTCTGTGAGCAGGAAAAAGCGTTTAAAACAGATTTGAGCACAGGGAGAACAATGAAGAGAAACCTAAATTTTAGACATCGCCAAAATGTGGTAAAGAGCCTCAGCTACTGTGAGTGGGTGGAAATTCACTGCCAGTGAAGCCTGCTTTCCCTATTTCACTGGTTCCTGTGTTTGCCAACTGTGAAATGAACTACTGTGACAGCTTGAATAATTCCGGTGGGAATAATGTCTCATAAAAAAAAAAAGAAGGTCTTTTTAGGACTGACAGTTAAACCAAGTTAAGAAATAAATCTGAATTTTAAATGCACTGAGGTTCCTGAAACATTCAAACTCTGTATTATTCCAGAACAAGACTTTTTTCTCATTAATTTACTGGGGTCGATTTTTCTGGGATGGGCTGTTACTATATGGAATATTCAGAAAAAGACAGATGTGAAAGAAATGTAAATATTGAGTGACTGAAATATGAAGATTGGTTAACTGAAACCAGTAAAGGATGGTCTCAGAGCTTGTTTCTTCCTGTGCAAAAGGAAGGGACGTAGGAAGGGAAACGGAGTTTAAATACTGACACAGTTGGAGATTTAAAGCATTCATCGTGCTGGAAAGGAAGCATTTAAAATTTCTAAATTTGGTGGAAAAACTGACTTTCTTAAGGACACACAGATGCCCCCCAGCTACCTATGCATATTTTCTCCTTCAAGTGATTATAGATGGAAAAGGTTTCCTTTTCTGGCGGCACTGTGAGGATGCTCCTGCCCCTTTTTTCTACTCATGTGGGCACAGCTGGTTAGGGGGCAACACCTGGCAGGGCAGTGGTTGGTGACTGCCCCTGTGCTTCTCCCTGCTGTCCATCAGGCTGCTGCCCTTGGGTGAGCCTTCTCTGTGGCTCATGCCATGTCCATGTCAACGCAGTTTGTGGCAGTCGTGGTGTGTAAGTGATGGGATTGAGGGGCTGTGTTCTGTTTAGCCGCAGGGAAGGAGGTCTGCAAGCTCAGTGGGCACCAGTCGCACCTGCAAATGACCTCAGTCAGGTGTGGGAGATCCTCTGAGAGGAGGAACAGAGCCTAGAAAACCAAGATGCAGAGGAGGAAGGCAGACAAAAGAACAGTAGAGACTTTACTAAAGATTGCAAGTCAATATTGATTTCATTTTTAATGAAAGTTCATTGGAAAGTTCGTTACGTCCGAATCGTCGCTTTCTTCCTTCAGCGTTTTAAGCCTCAAGTTAAATTACCACATTAAGGACCTAGTAACTTTCATGTTCTATTTCAAGAAACAGAAGAGGAGTCTTGTGGGAGTTACTCATCACCTATTGCGGAACGAACGCCGCGCTTCCCTCGGGTTGCTTCTGCAATCCGTGTGGGCTCTCAGAAGCAAAGGGCCAGCAGTAGTACAAGAACCACCTGGTCAACCATGAAACACCAAGCAGCTCATCCTGAAACTGTAGTTATGGGCCAAGAGGGTAGTTTAGATGTGGTCAGTTTGGGATCACCAGGCTCCTCCTTCGTAGTTTAGCCCACAGATTCCATCTCTATCCATGTGTAGGCCAGGAAAACCCAACCATGTTGATATATAGGAATAACCAACAGTACAGCTTGGGGGGATTGGAGAAGGCCATTTCTTGGTTGCTCCCAGAGCAGTGCTAATGAGCTCTGGTTTGTAATTTAAAAAGCAAGCTCAATATTCTGGGCACACAGTCAGCTCCTGTATTATTGAGCTACTTTGGCTGTTGAGGTGTAGAAATTTGGTGTAGGCTGAAAATAAGAGGCAATTCTGCAAGAGCAGGATGTTTTCTGACATGTGGATGCTCTCACTCTTGTTGGGGCACTGGGCTCTTTTCATACGTTTAATTTCTGTTTTCAATAGAAAACTTCTTTCAAAGAACTTTGCACAAGATAGGCAGAAAATGGGAGTGGATCTGACTCCTGACAAACTTAAATGGTACCAGATTTTTACCCATTTCTTTAGTGGTCTATCCCTCATGAGTGCATACTTTTTGTGCTTTATATAAAAATTAACAAATCATCAAATTAATAACCACAGGAAAAATGATACCTGTTTTGCTGGGTTTCTTTAAATTTACACGCCACTATGTTAGACTGAAGATCACCTTTGCCTGATGACACAGCAGAACTTCAATCATCACTTTCCTTCCAGCTTGCCAATGCCAGGAACTATTATTATTGTACCCAGCATGGCCCCAAATCCTCCTTTCTTGTCCAGAAATGGAATCCTGTGGATATTCTTTTAAAACTAATAGCAGAACTTCTCTGATGATGACAGGTGTTTGCTTACAAAGTCCTATTTTCCTGGACATTCATTGTTTCAAACTCCTGCCAGCCCCAAGTTCTCCTTGTCTGGCTCATCCCTGGATCATGCACCTGCTTGAAGCCTGGAGCTGAGCTCCCTTTTCCGTTTAGTTCTGTAATATGTTTCCTGATTTTCTTCACCGTGTCATCTTCACCAGTAAACAAAGACAGCAGTGTAACTCCAACACCTTCATCCCTGCTATTCAAAGTACTAGCAGATATATCCACGCTTTCATAGTAGGTGAGTTTAATATTTTCTTGAGCACTATCTTAAAGGTTAGTGGTTTGTTGCACCGGTCCCAGTGATTTTTTCTGTCCCTGCTTTCTTTTCTCAGTCTTAAAATTAAACTAGAATTTATCTTTCGAGTCTGTCCAGCTTGTGGCTTAGACCTTTGGTTGGTCGTTCTGCTGGCTGGTGCCTGAGCTTTTCAGAGCTCCAGAGCTCTGCGTATCTACACAAGTGCAAGAGTCAGCACACTATGTTCTGCCAGCTTAAAAACTCCCAAACCCTTTCTCATTTTTCTATCTTTACACAGTTGTCTTTGGATAAAAGCCACGCTAGCAATGGTGCAGTGGGACAATCAAAGCTAACTGCTGCAGGAGTGACACTGTGGAGGAAACGGTAGTTGTGATGGCCTTAGGATATGATTCAACAGCACACCGACCAGGCGTGACAGCTCTTTGCCACTAAAAGAGGAGCTCTTCCACCCCTGCTTCCTTCCTTCCATTCCTGCTCGCGGATGCACGGTCTGTAGGTTGCTCTGCAAGCAGCTGAGGTCCTCCGTGTGTAACTGCTGCAGCTCTGCTGAATAAAACAAGGCAGCTGACACGCTGGGAAGAAATTGCAGGAAAATGTACTCTTCTCATTATCTGCACCTCAACACACAGCAGCTTGTTGTGCCGTTCTCAGGGGAGCAGAATGGCAGAGGGAAATCTAGAATGAGAATAGGAAAACGAGTAAGAAACTATAAAGCCTATAAAAACGACTATAACACTGCAGCCCCCTCAGAGCTAAAGGCACATAATGATCATCACAGAATAGACCTCCGTGTGGAACTGCTGCAGCTCTGCTGCCTAAAACGAGGCAGCTGACACGCTGGGAAGAAATTGCAGGAAAATGTACTCTTCTCATTATCTGCACCTCAACACACAGCAGCTCGTTGTGCCGTTCTCAGGGGAGCAGAATGGCGGGGGGGAATCTAGAATGAGAATAGGAAAACGAGTAAGAAACTATAAAGCCTATAAAAACGACTATAACACTGCAGCCCCCTCAGAGCTAAAGGCACATAATGATCATCACAGAATCTTCTAGGTTGGAAGGGACCTTAAAGATCATCTTGTCCAACCGTCAACCTAACTGACAAAAATAGACACCCACACAACAAACAAGGAGCATCATCACTAAACCATACCTCCCAGCACTACATCAACCCGTCTTTTGAACACCTCCAGGGATGGTGCCTCAACCACCTCCCTGGGCAGCCCATTCCAATGGCTGATAACCCTTTCAGTGAAAAAATTTTTCCTAATATCCAGCCTGAACCTCCCCTGGCGCAACTTGAGGCCGTTTCCTCTTGTCCTGTTGCCTGTGACTTGAGAGAAGAGACCGACCCCCACCTCTCTACACCCTCCTTTCAGGTAGTTGTAGAGAGCAATAAGGTCTCCCCTCAGCCTCCTCTTCTCCAGGCTGAATCATCAGAGGCTTTTGATCCTTGTGTTCAGGGCAGAGCAAAGAGAAGACAGTCAGTCACTATGGCAGCGTGGGACTGAGGCACAACCCACCTTCAGGACTCCAGTTCATGGAAATGGAAACAACCCCAAGCTGAATCTCCCTCAAGAAAAACCAAGTTGCTGGGAGATTATCTCAATGGGTCGATAATGCGTCTGTTGGAGCTGCTGTACCAATTTGCTTTATTTGGTTGAGTCATTTCTGTGTCTGTTGACACAGCACATTCCTCACTGCCACTTCCTTCTGGCAGAAAGGTCTTCCGATACATTCCTTTTTTCTTGATTGATGAATTTGTTTAGGTTTCTGCTTCACAACGACTTCAGTCATCTAAATATCATGGAATCATAGAACCACAGAATGGTTTGGGTTGGACGGGACCTTAAAGATCATTGAGTTCCAACCCCCCTGCCCTGGGCAGGGACACCTCCCACCAGACCAGGTTGCTCAAAGCCCCATCCAGCCTGGCCTTGAACCCCTCCAGGGATGGGGCAGCCACAGCTTCTCTGGGCAACCTCTTCCAGTGCCTCACCACCCTCACAGCAAAGAATTTCTTCCTAATATCTAATCTAAATCATGTATAATTATTAATTATCACTGAGTTACATAGCTACAGGTCTGCATACAGCCTGTGACTGTAGGACAGGAATATGGGTGTCATCATTTGTGAAAGAAAAATTGCACTTGGAAAAACAAAGGCTGGAGGAATTATCAGCTGAAAATCAGACTCAACAGATGGAGATTTCAGAAATGCTGAGCAAAGTCTTTTGTTGCTGTCCCCAGCTTTAATGAGAACAGCTTGTGTTGAAAGCTTTTGTAAATTCCATATGAATTTTTTTATTTATCTAAGACTATGACCACATTTGTCTTCTCTAATTGTGTTATATGTGGTCTCCTTTGAAGTAATTACACAGTTTACATTTTGATTCATGAACTAAAGATCGTAACAAAAACCCTAAAAGAGTTTGCAAAACAATTCAGTCAAACAAGACTTGAAGTTGTATTTTTTTAACAAGGCTGATTATATTCTCAAATGAATTCCTCAAGACTTGGGGCAAACAATACACCCAACGGATGGGAGCAAAAACCAACAACCCAGTTTTTATCTGAGATAGCAACCACCCTGACAGTCCCCATCCTTTAAACAAGTTGTTCAACCAATTCCATCCATCATTTACTTGTAATTTCTTCACTCCATCTTTCAGAAGCTGGATACTTTTATGTAGTGATTCCGAGCGATCCGATAAATTCATACAACACATTCCCTCAAAGTCTTCACATCCATGTCCTTGGGCTAATAACAGAAAATCTATCACGGCTCTATTTTGTAATGTAGCATGTCTAACACCATCAACATCAGTCAACAAGCCACTCAGTGCAATCGACGTAGCGTTGGTTTGCTTACTCAACCAACATCCCAAGTTCATCAGCTTTCTCAAGGTGGCCGCAGCAGCAACCTCAGGTGCCAATCCTGGGGCAGCTATAATTTATCCAGGTCCCCAAAAGGTGACTGTATCCTCACAGTCAACCTCAAATTGATGGATATATCTTCTGGTTCGTTTTTTGTTGTGAATCCTAGTAAGGTTGGGTGTTAGTAATGTAAGCTGCCCAAGGCTACATGGCCCACCATTAAGTTTCAATGGAATTCCCCCCCATGCTCTAGCCCCACAAATTAAAAAAAATCCCTGCAGGCAAAGCAACTGGAACAGAAAAAGAGCGTGATATATTGGAGGAGGTGTAATTCATAGAATAGAATCATAGAATCATAGAATTGCCCAGGCCGGAAGGGACCTCCAAGGGGCATCTAGTCCGACCCCCCCGCAGTCAGCAGGGACCCCCCCAACTAGACCAGGTTGCCCAGGGCCTCGTCGAGCCTCTCCTTGAATATCTCCAAGGAAGGGGCCTCAACCCCCTCCCTGGGCAACCTGTTCCAGTGCTCCACCACCCTCACAGTGAAGAACCCTCTCCTAATCTCCAGTCTAAATCTGTTCCCCTCCAGCTTGAAGCCATAATTACACCAGGCTGTAGCATTTCTATACACAGGCAAAGTAGCACTTACATTCTGACCCATTCGAGTGGTGTTATAGGTATAGTTAAACATCACACAAGCATCCCTTGTGACTGATCCCAACAACTCCAGCTCTTGAGGTTCTTGTGTTACCTGAGGCAAATGTGCACATACACCATCCCAGTTATCAACACAGGAGCGTGGATTATCGCAAGGGCTGGGAAACCCATGAGACAGAGATGAGTTCGTAGAGTGTTGAGTTTCTCCTTCATCTGGAGGAGGAGGAGGAGGTGGTGGAGCCGACGGCTCTACTGGAGCTGAATTATAGGTGTCAACCGAGGGCACTAGTTCCAGCTCATTTAACAGCTCTGTGGGGGTTTTATAAGCTCTATCACGAGCTGCCAAAGAGCATTTTGTGTACATCTCATCATCAGAATCTGCCCAAAGCTTCACCCTCCTCCGCAGCTCACGGGTTTTAGGGCATACTCCGGAACCTACAATCTTTTCTCCTTCTGGCATTACATTCCCCGTTGTTCCCTTAGCATCCATCATTTGTTTATTCCCCTCAGTCTGTTCTTCTGAAGGAAGTGGCACGGGGGGTGTAAGACTTTGGAAAGTATTAGAAGCAGAGGTGGTGCCCTCTGCCTGATCTCGCTGGGCTTTAAAGTCTTTCAGAGTCTCATAAAGCAGACGCCACGTCGTTAAAAGTTCTGCAGCATCTTTTGCCCCCCGTGTGGCACCGTCAAACAATTTATCACCTAACTCTTTCCAAGCAGAAACACTGAAAGAAGTTACGGTAGTTGCCTCATATCCTTGTTCTTTACTCCACAATAGCATTTTTCGCAATAACAAGTCACAGAATCACAGAATCTTCTAGGTTGGAAGGGACCTTAAAGATCATCTTGTCCAACCGTCAACCTAACTGACAAAAATAGACACCCACACAACAAACAAGGAGCATCATCACTAAACCATACCTCCCAGCACTACATCAACCTGTCTTTTGAACACCTCCAGGGATGGTGCCTCAACCACCTCCCTGGGCAGCCCATTCCAATGGCTGAGAACCCTTTCCGTGAAAAAAATGTTTCCTAATATCCAGCCTGAACCTCCCCTGGCGCAACTTGAGGCCATTTCCTCTTGTCCTGTTGCCTGTGACTTGAGAAAAGAGACCGACCCCCATCTCTCTACACCCTCCTTTCAGGGAGTTGTAGAGAGCAATAAGGTCTCCCCTCAGCCTCCTCTTCTCCAGGCTGAATAACCCCAGCTCCCTCAGCCGCTCCTCAACTCCAACTTAACTCCTCGGTTTTGCAAAATCGTTTTCCATGTAGAAAGGATCATAGTCTCTTCTTTACTTAATGAAGTACCCATGCTCCCGGCAGCTCACCTCATCCAGGTGTCTCTTCCAAAGCCACCTCCGGCAGCTCTACCCGCCGCTCTCTGGGATGTTGGGCTCCGTCTCTGCGGCTCTACCCACCAGCCTTGTAGTCCAAGTGCTGTGATCACCTCGGGATCACCAGATGTCGCTGTTGAGATGGACACGACACACACGGAATTACGAGCGAAAAGCCCAAAAACCCCAAAAGAACCCATTTATTGTTTAAACAAGCCCTTTTATATCTTTCTTAAGAATGTGTGTCCATATACGATTGGTTCACTCAAAGACCAACCATTCACGATTGGATGACTTTGTCCTCTGTTGTAACTTCGATAAGCTTCTTCAGCTTGCAGTCTGACAGTGCCTTTATCTTGTTTACTCAGCTCTTCTGGGGACTGTCTGGCCTCTTCAAGGATACACGGGTATCTGCTTAAGGTCAATGTTAAACATCAATTCTGATCCCTCACACCAGCCGAGGTCTTCCATACCCGAGCTGGTCACCTGAGCTGGTCATCTCCTCCTTAGTGGCTTCCCCCCATCAGTCACTACAGCAAAGGGCTTGTTTAAAATACATATATGTATGTAAGACTTTTTAAAAATACACCACCCTGTTTTGTTTCAGTTGATGGACACAGATCATGGTACACCAGTCAGTCACAAATGATTTTTGACATGTTTTGGCAGCTCCTGTCTCATAAACAAAATACAGGCTTTGGTCACTCAAAAAAAGGCAGGGTGTGATAAACCATCCATCAACCAAGGGGGATTTCCCCATCCTCTTCCTTCTGAGTGACTATGGTGTGTCACTCTCATCTCCACCATGGATGAACCAGTCGCTGGTGAAATGACAGCGGGGCCGTGTCTAAAATCACCTCTCCATTTTTTTTAGAGGATTTGGATTTTTAGCACATCCCACTCTCTGAATATTCCCCAAAAGTTTGTGGGTACCCAACACGTGATTAAAGAGTGACTGTAATAAAGGCAGCTGTGTCCCTTTCATTGAGCAGATCAGACAAACTGCACAAGTTCTCTTGTTCATAAATCAGTAAAAAAAATGCAGCAGAGTGTGCAAGACTTAGACCTTCTTTCTGTTCCAAGTGTTTTCAGACTTGGCAGAGTGTGTGTTCCTCGGAGGACTATGAATATGCCAAGTCTTAAGTATTTCTAGCAAAATAATTTTTTAGTTAGTTCAAGGAAAAAACCCATATAAACAGTTTGCTTAATAGCATCGGAATCAACTTTTAAGTACAGTGAAATACAGCTAAAAAGTTCTGGTTTGTTTTTCTTAAAAGTAGGGTGAAAGAAAGTGTTAAAAAATCCAGCCCAAGGAAGAGCTTCTTTGGAAAAAAATATGCTGATTGTACTTCTGCCTCCTTCCAGGAGCCTCCCTTATCTCCCTGATGGTCTCTTTCAGTTTGCAAATTTAATGCCTGGTTGTACATATTCAGAAAAAAAAAACAAAACACTTTCACAAATATGCCACTTTGGAGCTTCTTTGGAAAAAAATATGCTGATTGTACTTCTGCCTCCTTCCAGGAGCCTCCCTTATCTCCCTGATGGTCTCTTTCAGAAAAGTTTGCAAATTTAATGCCTGGTTGTACATATTCAGAAAAAAAAAACAAAACACTTTCACAAATATGCCACTTTGCTTCTTTAATGTGTTCATTTTTCTATGCTTTTATATTTAATGGCAAGCAAAACACTTTCACAATTATGCCACTTTGCTTCTTTAATGTGCTCATTTTTCTATGCTTTTATATTTAATGGCAGTTATGACTGCAGATTTGAATACTGATACAGTTATTGTGAGCCACAACCAAAACTTGTAAATACATATAGTTACCTATTTTCCACTGAAGTCTATAACTTTTTTACTACACTTTCCTTATAGTTGTTTTTTTTTTCAATATACTTTGAAAAGGAGGGCTCATTTAAACCCATTAAGATCAATTTAAGAAAACTTCAAGATAAAAATCTTCTCACTAATATCTATTGTACCATACTATAATTAACTAATAAGCTTTATTCAGTGAAACAGGGATAGTCACATGCCCACTGTATTTAACCTTAAATGTTTTGCTACAGAAGCCATCATTATTATACAGGAATATATATTATAGAGGAATATATGTGCACACAGTCACAGGTGTCCTGTTTGAACCCGAGACCTCTTGCTGCTATTTCTTTTTAGTAATTCCAATGTAAAGGAAAATGCTTTGGATGTTTAACTTCTTTGGTAATTAGACTTACTGGAGCAAAATCCTATTAAAAAGAAAACTCTAGCATACCATTTAGCATATGCATTGCTTAGATTTCTATACAAACACTTCTGTGTACATTTATTCTCTTTAGGGAAAGGATTTTTGTTTGGTATTAGTTCTGTATTTGTATATGTCTAACAAAACAGAGGCTGAAATGACAAACGTGCTTTTGGATGTCTGTTTGGGAGAGCAGAAATGTAATCAGTGGAACTTCTCAGCAATGTATCTTCCAGCCTGGAAAAAAATATCACTTGATGCTTTTAAAACTTTGTAGCAGTTGTATTTATACTGAGCCACCAAGTGCTAGAGGGGGCAGGGGATTAAACTCCCCCAGCAACACAAAGAACTGACTTGAGGCCAAGTACAAATCTGACCAGGCAATATCACAGAGAGCAAATAACTCACCGTCCTATTTGGATATTAAGACAAAAATCTGAGTTATATATATATTTCTAGAATAGATTTCTATACTATAACTCTACAACTGTAACAATGAAAGCTATATTTCATGCTCTTAACCCATTCAATAAAGGAAGGCTACCTGAGTTCCTGCTTGCCTTCACGGTTCTTTGCAGGCATAATCTTCACAAATCTTCTCACTTCAAAAAATGACTGGATTTTTCTTCAGTTGAATCGAAGTTTCTAAATGAGGCCTATAATTTTGCATATGGAGTTTAAAAAAAACCAAAAAAAGTATATTCAAGTTAGTTTTACATTGTGTGGCTCAAGAAGAAAGTTATAAGTTTACCTGGTTTTCTTTTAAGCCAAAGGATCCATCGACAAAATTCACCTACAAATTCTTTCCTGTAAGCTACAAATTCATCCTTGCCCATGATGCCAACAGAACCTTTGACAAAAATTAGGTCGTTGCCGTGCTTAAACTTTGGTTGATCATGTAGATCCAGGCTGCCTGATTGTTTCCTTTTTCCTTTTCCTCTCTTGTCTTGTATCCATCTGTTGTATGATCTTTGTGGTAGGAATTGCCTCTATCTGCTCCCTGAGTTTGCAGAGTTTGGTGCTGCTGGGGTTCTTGGCCACACCTGAAGATTCAGAGGTGTGTGCAGGTGATTATGTCCACCAGCCCATGTTTGTGCACACTAGAGGTGAGGCTGAAATGGCTTTGAAAGGTTAAACTTTATTTACTGGACCTTTCCAGGCATCACTGGGTCACTCTGTACTAGCAATACTGCTCGGTGGCATTTCATAGAGAGAATGTGAACAGTAGTTTCTCCTACTGGCATTAAGTGTAAGCACTGGCAAAGAAAATAAAACAATTTTTGTAGGCACTTAGCCAAACTATTAAAACAACAGAGCAAGTATTTTATTTCAATTGCTACTTTAAGACTGTTTTGTTTTTGTGTTTGCTTTCTTTTTCCTTCAAGGTCTTACTCCACTATGGTCCTCTTGTCATAAATTGCTGAACAGTTTAAAAAGCAGGTTACAGAAAACAAAAGATGCACTTTGGTTCTTTGTGATATGAGCTGCACGTTCTGTCTTGTACTAAATTAATCATAAACATTATTCAATTTTTAATTATTTAAAAAGGGAAAAGAGCAGGTGCCTGCCAAGAACAGGTGTTACAAATTTAAGGTTAAATAAAATGCAACAATCCTTTCCACGTCTTATTTCCAAAATATACGTCAGAAACCACACTCTGCACTAATACATCCCCAGCTGCGCAGAAGAAAACCTTTTTGCCACTCGTTTTCTGATCTGGTCTTGCTTCTAGAATTTACTTCCCACTTGATTCTCAAGGGTTCAGTTTTGCTGACCTCGATGGGATTCTGTAAACACCGTGTTGCCGAACTGAGAGCGAGCGTAAACATCGTTAGGTTTACACTGAGTAGCTCCATGAGTACCTTCAAAAAGCTTGGCAGGCTGCCCAAGGAGGAAGGATCTGCCCAAGGTTTATTTTGATTTCTTTTAAAAGCAGATATGAAATTCATCACTGTCTACGGCTGAACATGCACGCAAGCATTTGAAGGAGCGATGACGTATCACCCGAGCCTTTCCTCAAGCCTGTCAGTGGGTCATCTGAATACTTTGAGAAAGGTTAGTTATGATAAAATTAGTGAAACACTTTGGTAGATGGAATAATTTGCTTATAATGTATTTTAGGATCTGAACTAGCAGTGTCTGGGGGAGACAATGGTGAGAGCTGGAGATCAGCAATCATCCTGTGCATCACTGACCTCCTTGCTTTCCCTCCACATTTCCTTTAAGTGATTCACAGCTTTACCTTCAGAAAACCCTACTCTTTTTACAACATGCCAGCTTCTAAAAACATAGAAAATGTTGTGAAATAATTCTAAGGGAGAAGGTGTTATACTCTAGCAAACAGCCAATGCATTTCTGGCTAATCTCAGTTTTGCATCCCTGACAAGAGTCTGAAGAATTGTATTAAGTTTGGGAATACACCTGAAATACTGGATATGCTATCAGAGCCAATGACAGAGCTTTTCTTCCTCCAGCTGAAGTATCTGGGTTATTAAAATACCTAATATATAGTTCCAAAGCACTTTTTCCTTAGAGGATCTTAATGCACGTTACAAATATTTAAACCAAATATTTAGAGGAAGGTAAACAGATATACAATCACTTGTATATCTATTGAACAAATATAGAATATTATCATGGATTTTATATAACTAAAAATTGTATAAGGAAAAACTTTTCTAGGACTGTAATGCAGTACTGGAACGAGTTATCTGCAGGGCTGGTGGAATCTCCATTCTTGAAGGTTTCCAGGGATGGGGCATCTACCACGTCTCTGGGTAACGTGTTCCAGGGTTTCACCACCCTCCTCGTAAAACAATTCTTCCTTCTATCTAGTCTAAATCTTCCCTCTTTTAGTTTAAAACCATCACCACTTGTTCTATCACAACAGGCCCTGCTAAAAGGTTTGCCCCCATCTTTTCTGGAGACACCCTGTAGTACTGAAAGGCCGCTATAAGGTCTCCATGGAGCCTTCTCTTCTCCAGGCTGAATAACCCCAGCCTGTCCTCATAGCAGAGGGGTTCCAGCCCTCTTGTCATCTTCGTGACCTCCTCTGGACCCACTCCAAGAGGTCCATGTCCTTCCTGTGCTGAGGTCCTGGGGAGACCATCAGAGTCTTTGAGGGACTTTAAGAGCAAGGGACTAAAGCAGGGGTGGAGAGAACTGAAGATATATTTAAACAAAGAGAAGGAACTGGGGCACGACTAGAGTGGACACCTCCAGAAGTGGTGGACTTCTGGCTGGAACAAAACTGACCGTGAAAGTCCCAGGAGGACATCAGCAAGGAGCTAAAGAGGTAGGAAGCTGGGGCAAAATGAAGGGAAAAGCTTTGAGCAGCCATCCTGCTTCAGAGGCAGGCTCACGTGTAACTGAAAAGATTCTGCTTTCCCAGTGATTCAACAAGTCCCTTCTGTTCTCCCTCCTTCCTCCCCTCGTTACCACATTGAGGGTGCCCAAATTATCACCCTGCTGACCCGAGGAGGCAATTTATTCAACATCCCCATTCTGGCAAAAGATGTGTTTAGTTTTGAAGCAGGTCACATATTTAACGTTTTGGTAGCTAACCAAGAATTGATTTTTTTGCAGGAAGCTGACTCTGGCCACACACATAATACTGGTGGGGGTTTTAAACTACTTGCTCTCATGTGTAACAGCGCTGACTTCAATGGGCTGAATTTCACTGAATTTCACTGAATTTTAGAGTTGGAAGGGACCATAGAGATCATCTAGTCCAACTCCCCTGCTGAAGCAGGATTGCCTAGAGCTAGAGCATGTTACTCAGGAGCATCCAGGCGGGTCTTGAAAATCTCCAAAGAAGGGGACTCCACACCCTCCCTGGGCAGCCTGTTCCAGGGCTCTGTCACCCTCACCGTGAAGAAGTTTCTCCTCATATTTGAGTGGAACCTCTTATGTTCCAACTTGTGCCCGTTGCCCCTCGTCCTCTCACTGGGAACCACTGAAAAGAGTCTGGCTCCCTCCTCCTTCAACCCTCCCTTGAGATACTTGTCAGCATTAATAAGGTCTCTTCGTGTTAGAGATGCAGCAACTGATCAGTAATAGTATAGAAATCTAAATATTTATATATGCTTGTATTCATCCACTCAGCCAAATCATACATCCATACATAGAGATAGTGTTAGAGATGCAGAAACTGATCAGTAACAGTATAGAAACCTAAATATTTATATATGCTTGTATTCATTCACGCAGCCAAATCATACATCCATACATAGAGATACAATGTAATTCTACATGTTGACACATTTTCAGTGACATTTCTTGAGGGCATCTCTGTCGTTACTCTGTAAAGCAGAACACACATGTGCCTAACCCACAGCGTCCTACATCCATATTAACCCCACGTTAATTGATTGATTTTCTTTAGATTCAACTCCGCTGCATTGTTCTGCACATTTAGATACACACGCACCTCGTTATGCTGCTGGTGATAAACCAGAAAGAAGTCCTTTCCTTCCTGGGAAAAGGTACATTCCAGGCTTTTTGGGAAGGTGATGGTACAGCAATGTCATGCTTCCTTGAGTACAAGGTGCCACCCTGTGAAATACATCTGAGATTAATTATAGAAGCGAAAGAACCGGATGCTTTCATCACTTTCTTGGAAGTGTTTAGAACCAACTTGCCATCTCATGTTACCTGAGCAGGGGTTTCAAAAAGGAGAATCTGATATCATTTGCATGCATATCTCAATACAAAGTACAGACAAACTTCTTTGAAGTTCTTCTTCAAAGCGTCTTCAAAGGTGGGCCTCTAGTTTGTAAGGAGATACACACGTAAATAAAATCAGATTCAATTAACTTTTTAATTTGCTTCTTTAACAATAACATTGTTCCTATTAAAACACTGTTACCCTCTGGAGAACTTCAGTCAACAAGTACATACAAACACTACCACTGTAATGCTTGTTGGTGGTGTCAGAATAAAAAAAAACCCTCCTGAAGGAAGAAAAAAGCATTTTCTGAACTGTGAATCATTGCTACAACACAAGATTATGCAAAAGCTCAGCTAAATGGAGATAATCCAAAACACACTTCTTTTTTTTCCCTGGTGAATGTATGATATCTTTATTTGATTCCAGGCCACAGCGTTATCTGCAATAGGATTTGTAGTATCAAATCAAGACCATGTTACCTTTGATTCTTTGCTCTTAACTTACTATTATCTTTTATAAGAAAATAATTATTCACTATAAAATTACTTTAACTATGAAAACATACGATAAAGTCAGACGCTTTCCCAATTATCTGCCCTTGTAGGCTCTGCTAAATCTGATATGGAAGTGAGTAACAGAGACATTTTAATAATAATTCTAATATCATGTAGTGTACGGTGATAACAAATGTACTTGGAGCAAAACTGACTGTCGGCCTTTTCTGGGGTGTCTCAGGGGAATCACACATTGTTTTTATGAAAATAACTAAGTCGGTGTATTTGATACCGAGAAACTAGACTGCAGCAGGATTGACTGTGGAATCTAATTGCTTTCTAATATAATTTTATCTTAAAAATACTTGCATTAGTGATGGAAAATTTTCCCTTTATTTAAAAACAGCCCATAAGACATTCTATTTCAACTGCTTTGGTCGAAACAAAGGATACCAATCACCTTCCATCTCAACTGTCAAACCTCTTTGCTTTATTCTGCACACACAGAACACCATTAATCACTGGGGGAAAAACAAACCACACCTCTATATGCAAACTGCAAGGTGGGTACATCCACTTGCTCATATAGTGTGCAAGAAATGAGCTGAATGAACACAAATATTTCTGAAGTTACCCTGCAGAAACAGTATTTCTCTCATTCAAAAGTATCTACGTTATTATTATCTCTCTGTAAATTTTGCCTTTTCCAGTTTTTGTAGCCCTGAAATATATATATATATGCGTGTGTGTGTGAATGAGAACTCTGCTTGGGCATCCCTGTGGCTGAGAATTCATGCCTGGCTTAGAGCCTGTGTGAATTTCACTAGCTCTTGTTTCCCTGTAACACATGCCAAACTAGATATCAGAAGCCTTTTGTATTAAAGAATCAAACAAATGGTAAACAAATGGTTCTGCTTCTCTACCTTTCCCTTAAATCTTGTACCATCACCTTTTTGTTTAAGGTATTTCCAATGTTAGAGTTTTTCTTTTTTTATTTCTTTTTCTTTCTTCCTTCCTTTCTCTTTCCTTTCCCACCTTTTTGTTTAAGGTATCCCCAATGTTAGAGTTTTTCTTTTTTATTTCTTTTTCTTTCTTCCTTCCTTTCTCTTTCCTTTCTGTTTTTGTTTTTTTTTTTTCTTTCTTCTCACTTGTGCCTTTTTCCCTACAAGACTTTTATCTGACATGTAAAAACCCCTGGACTGTTTATTCCCACGAGTGAACTGCCAGCACATCACTGGCACAGATCTCAGAACGGACTCAGCTCCTCAGACCCAAGCTGTGTCCTGCTACGAGGGATTGCTTTCACTGCAGAATGAACCTTCGGTGGACATTTAGTCCTTGTCCTTCACCTGAGAGTCACTGCAGATGCAATCACCCCGTGAGAGCACCCCTTTTCAGACTCAAAGAGGCCACCGAGTCTCAAAACTGCAATCTCACAGAATCACAGAATTATCTAGGCTGGAAGAGACCCTCGGGATCATCGAGTCCAACCATCTACCCTACTCTAAAGTTCTCCCCTACACCATATCCCCCAACACCACATCTAAACAGTTCTTAAACACAGCCAGGGATGGTGACTCAACCACCTCCCTGGGCAGCCCATTCCAGTGTCCGACCACTCTCTCTGTGAAGTTCCTCTCGATGAGGAACTGTTACACCCAATAGCTCCTTAAGTCTAATTCGAGATCCATAAGGCAGCTCAGGGTCAGGGTAGTACAAATGGAGAATCAGTTTTTTGATATCACGAAAGGTCTAGACAGATGCAGGCAGGCACCTCAGCTGTACATCTACCCATTAAACCAAGCAATGGCTTTATACTGGAACACACCCTTGCAAGTGCTTTCAGCCTGGGTGATGTGGGTTGTACCGCCCTTCACAAGCTGGTGTGTAAGCAACGTCGGAGAGTTTTCATCAGAAAACATACAAATTATGAACAACATGATTCTTGGGTAAACACTAAGCTCTCATTGCAAGTAGAAAAAATTCAAGCTGATGAATTGTAGAGAGAGTCGCTAAGTTCATCTCTCTAAGCAACAAACTTCACAGAATCACAGAATCTTCTAGGTTGGAAGGGACCTTAAAGATCATCTTGTCCAACCGTCAACCTAACTGACAAAAATAGACACCCACACAACAAACAAGGAGCATCATCACTAAACCATACCTCCCAGCACTACATCAACCCGTCTTTTGAACACCTCCAGGGATGGTGCCTCAATCACCTCCCTGGGCAGCCCATTCCAATGGCTGATAACCCTTTCAGTGAAAAATTTTTTCCTAATATCCAGCCTGAACCTCCCCTGGCGCAACTTGAGGCCATTTCCTTTTGTCCTGTCGCCTGTGACTTGAGAGAAGAGACCGACCCCCCCTGGCTACACCCTCCTTTCAGGGAGTTGTAGAGAGCAATAAGGTCTCCCCTCAGCCTCCTCTTCTGTCACACGGGGGAAAAACACCTTGAGCGACCTGCCTTGGCTGGGAAAGATGTGCCAAGCATTCAAGTCCACAAAACCTCAAAGCCAGGGAGCACCCTGACAAGAGACAAGTGATGACCAGAAATGCAATTGAGTTTCTTTACAACAGAAAGCACCAGGAAATAGACTGGGGAGGGGGGAAAGAGCTGAAATTACTAACTGCTAAGGCTAGGTAGGCACGCCTTGCCTTGAAAATTCAGTTCCTGCAAGCCAACTACTCAAGACTGGAACAGAGGTTGGAAAAGACAGAGCTGCATCAGGCTAATTGTGGCAGGAAGGTCCTCCTCATTTAATCTGCACCTATAACCCCCCCGGGAACACCCGTGGCGGGGAGGAAGCTGTATGACAGAAGTGTGGGTCCTTGTTTACCAGACCTGTTATTTCCACCCACTGTTATTTCTGAACAGAGAGCTCAGCCGCGAAGGGAAAGGTGAAGAACAGCCGAGGCTTGAGGAGCTGCGGCCTGCGAAGCCGTGCTGCCACCTGGAGCGCAGGGCCCGCCACTGACGAGAATCCCTCTGGCACCGAACCTCCAAATACCTTCACGCTGGAGCTCCTGTACCTCCGCGGGGGACACAGGCAGAGCTGCAAAAGTCCCGCTTTTCACGGAATCACGGAATTGTCAGAGCTGGAAGGGACCTCTAGAGACCATCTAGTCCAACTCCCCTGCCAAAGCAGGGTTGCCCAGAGCACATCACTCAGGGCTACATCCAGGCGGGTCTTGAAAATCTCCAAGGAAGGGGACTCCACACCCTCCCTGGGCAGCCTGTTCCAGGGCCACCCTCACCAGAAAGAAGTTTTTCCTCAGATTTGAGTGGAACTTCCCATGTTCCAGCTTGTGCCCGTTGCCCCTCGTCCTGTCAATGGAAACCACTGAAAAGAGTCCACTCCATCCTCCTTCAACCCACCCTTGAGATACTTGTAAACGTAGATAAAGTCTCCCCTCAGCCTTCTCTTCTCCAGGCTGAAGAGCCTCAGCTCTTTAAGCCTTTCCTCGTAAGGAAGGTGCTCCAATCCCTTCACCATTTGAGTTGCCCTACGTTGGTCCGTCTCTCTTGAACTGAGGAGCCCAGAACTGGACGCAGCAGCGTGAAACCCACTACTGCCCTTGAGTTGCCCTACGTTGGTCCGTCTCTCTTGAACTGAGGAGCCCAGAACTGGACGCAGCAGCGTGAAACCCACTACTGCCCGGGAGGAGACAACCCCTTTCCCTCTCCTTCCGTATTTCACGTTTCAGCGCCGCGGAACTTCCTATTTTATCCGCGCCCAGCCCGACACGCAGGCGCACACCGCCGAGGGGTGTGTGTGGATGAATGGAGGGGTGGTGGTGAATGGAGGGGGGGTTCCGCAGCGGCGATACGGCCCCTTCCCCCCCGTGGAGGCGCCTAGACCGTAGGCAGCCGTCCCCCTCGGGAGCTGCCATGCCGAGAGAGACCCATACTCCTTCCTCCCCCAGCCACCACCGGGGAGCCCCTCGCCCGTTAACGGCCGAACAGACCCTCTCCACCCCTGCATAGGCCTCACCGGAAGTGTATGTGGGGGCACTCCCACAATGCACCGGGGGGCGGGCCGCAGATCACGTGACCTCGCGCGCCGGCACGGGCCGTTCCCGCCGCTTCCCCCGCGGGGCCGGGGGTCCGCGCGCGCGGGGGCGGGGCCTCCCCACAGGTAGGGGTGGGGGGGGCGGGGCCTGCGGCTGGGCGGCCGTTGAACGGCCCTTCTCCCTCACGGAGCCACGGGCGGTGTCTGCAGCCTCCGGGGTAAGAAAATGCCGGCGTTTAACAGGGGCTGGCCGGGCCTGAGGGCGGGGGGAGCGGGTAGAGCGGGCAGAGCCCCTCCAGAGGGTCGGCCGTGGCGGGGCCTCCCCTCACAGACAGCCTCTGCCGCCTCCGCGGGGCCGTGGGTTGCGGGGGAGGCGTTGCCTCAGGGGAGGGGGTTATCAGGAGCACCCCGTAATAGCAGCGATGTTATTATTATTATTGAATGGCACCCATCGATAGCGGGTCCAGAGAAGGGCGACAAAGATGGTGAGGGGTCTGGAGAATAAGTCTTGTGAGGAGAGTCTGAGGGAACTGGGGTTATTCAGCCTGGAGAAGAGGAGGCTGAGGGGAGACCTTATTGCTCTCTACAACTCTCTGAAAGGAGGGTGTAGAGAGGTGGGGGTCGGTCTCTTTTCTCAAGTCACAGGCGACAGGACAAGAGGAAATGGCCTCAAGTTACGCCAGGGGAGGTTCAGGCTGGATATTAGGAAAAATTTTTTCACTGAAAGGGTTATCAGGCATTGGAATGGGCTGCCCAGGGAGGTGGTTGAGGCACCATCCCTGGAGGTGTTCAAAAGACGGGTTGATGTAGTGCTGGGAGGTATGGTTTAGTGATGATGCTCCTTGTTTGTTGTGTGGGTGTCTATTTTTGTCAGTTAGGTTGACGGTTGGACAAGATGATCTTTAAGGTCCCTTCCAACCTAGAAGATTCTGTGATTCTGTGATTCTCCCTTCAGAGGAGGAGGAATGGCAGCATCCTCACACCACCCGCGCTCCTCAGTGTTTTGATTGGTGTGGACTTGAGCGGACATAGGGTTATTTTCTTAGCAATACTCCATGGGGTGCAAAGCTTCAGATCGTTTTGAGGTACCTGTCGGGCAAAGCTGATGCAGAAGATTTTGATTCCTGTTTGTTCTGCTGATCAGGCAGGCCTGGGCAGCTTCTCCAGAAACTGGATTCCCTTGTTTGAAGAAATGAGTGACTGCTTGTCTTTAAAGAAACTAACGCTGTATTTTCATGCACTATGACCTGTTTTGTCCCTTGCTTTTATTGTAAAAGCCAGTTTTAATGGCTGTTTCTTAACTTTTTTTGCTTCCCGTCAGAGGACGAGGAACTAGTCTAAATGCAGTAAACTGGAAGAAATGGAAGAAAGAAAAATCAAGAGGAGGAGCCCCAAATCATCTACCAGCCACCCCGCTCAGGTTGCGAATTCCAAGAAAAGCTCGGTGCCAGTCAGTAAAAGCACAGCCTTTTCAAATCCCGCTGCACCACAGCCTGCGGTACAAAAACCAAAGCTAAAACGGTAAGTTTGGGAGCATCTTGTAAGCTCAGTGGAAGTGAGAGGCAGAAAACAGCCAGTTTAAAGGGTGTTTAGGCTGGCTGGGGCAGAGTGAAGTGCTTCAGGCTCATGAAAATTTTTGATTACCTGCCTTTTTTTTTTTTTGCAAAGCAATTTGTGTTTAATGCGATATAATGGTTATTTTACAGAAAAGGAAGGTGCTTGATACTCTCCTTGTAAGCTTTATGAAACATTACACGATGCTGTAGCTCATACTGATAATGATTTAGCTGAAGAGATGATAGCTGGATACAAGTGGGGAAAGGCAAGAGTTGGGTGATCAAATGGTGATCAAATATGGGGAACGTAAGCATCGTAGGGGGCTTGACAGAGCCCCAGAAGCACAGCTGAGAGGAAAAAATGAAATATTACATTGCTACAAGGTTGGAACTGACAAGTAGGGCAGGAAATGAAGGATGTAAATTGAACAGGATGAGCTACAACTGGAATTTCCGGGTGTTTTTTTGTTTGGGGAGCCAGCAGTGGTAACTCCCAGGCCATACTCATGTGTGCAGAGAGGCCTTCAGCTCTTCAGAAAGTACCTATTTGGAATAGTCTGAGTGTTATTGATGACATGTCTATTTCAGTTTGAGAAATATATTTTCTAAGGTGCAGGAAAATTAACAGTCTTGGCCGTAGCAGGTACAGAAGATGAATGAGTGAAGAGGGATTTTTAAAGTGAAATGTTAGCAGGGAGAGGCAGCTGAGTTTATTGACCCCTAAGTACTAGCTGAAGATTAAATGCTGAACTCTGCTCTTTGGCTCAGTCTCTTTGAAGGATCCAGTGATCCTGATGAATAATAAATTTCTGCAATGTAAAGCCTGCCTGTATGTTATTCTTCAGGGAAAATGCATTCACATTTTGAGGGAAATAATAATAAATACTAACGTGCTATGAATCGGTGGGTTCTGCAGTTGACTGTACAGTTTACATAAGTCTCACACCATTCTGGAATGTGCTAGAAATTAATTTCCTGTAGCCCACTATATTGGCTAGAGAAGAAAAATCTCCTTTTTTGCCTTAAGTTTTGGAACTTCTAGAGAAAAATGTGTGGGGAATCCAGGAATTTTGATGGTTTTGTTGCAGAGGGGGCGGTAGAGAATTTTTAGCACGTTTAACATCTGTTCAGACAGATGTGTTAGGACTGGGAGATTGCTTTTGATGGTGAGTTTTACCAAATGTGGATGCTACTTGAAAGTGGGAAGAAAGAGCTCGAGGAGAACTCATCTGGAAGCAAGGTCACCTTCCTGTCTAGGTTATAACGGGTTGTTTTTCACACTGGTTGTAGGTGTTTGTGCCAACAGGGGCGTCTGATGGCTGAGGGGTTTTCTCTCTGGCTTAAAGAGAGTTTGCAGATACTTTTTGGGTGCTGTTACGTAGATAATGCCCCATGTGCCATTGCTGGGTAATGATCCTCTTTAAATTATGAAGATGGCCATCACACGCGTGTGCTCCATTGATGTTTCCCACTGTTAATAGGAAAGCAGATTCCTGGAATCCTTTACTTTGCAGTATCAAACTGTCAGTGTAGTGACGTTGTTCTCTATTCTTAGGACAAACTGGTCATCCATTTTTTAACTTAAAAGGAGTGACTTAAAATATGTATTATATATTTTCCATTTCATTTTCAAGACCCAGATGTAGACTCATCGTACATTTCAGATTCTCAGTGAAAATGAAAGCGGGAAGTAAGCTTTTTGTTTTGTTCATTAATTGTTTTTTCAGTGTAATAAAAGAGAAAGCCAAACCTCCAGGAGGGGAAGCGAAGGGGGCACAGGCAGCACCCATCCAACATTCTTTTCTCACCGATGTCTCAGATGTCCAGGAAATGGAGAGGGGACTTCTGAGTCTCCTGAACGACTTCCACTCCGGCAAACTTCAAGCATTTGGTAAATGCGTGAATTGTCTGTATGCAATAATCATGTTTATAGCCATAGGATGGTAACATTTACAACCAGATGTGCTGTATGGACAGTCAACTGGTTTGTTATATCGGTCTCTGCCGTGTGAAATTAAGTTTAATATAAATAATAGATCTTTAGTGCCTTTTAATTTATAGTCCTATTGTAAGGTCTTTGGTGTGTGATTACTCAAATACCATTTCATTGTGCCTTCCAGCGTTGCTCACCAAAGGCAGTACCTTAGTTTATGGATTTAAGATGCCAAATTTAATGCCACTTATTTATGATATTTAGGAATATTAAGAAGCAACTGTATTTAGCACCTGGTTTTGCTGTGTATTAACACTTTAGACTATTTGTAACAACTTTAATGGAATCCCATGCAAGTCACGTTTTCCCAGCTTGCTCTTCTGTTTTAGCATCTTACTATTCTTACTACATCACAGTCGATGGAGTATGGAATCCCATGCAAGTTGTGTTTTCCAGCTTGCTCTTCTGTTTTAGCATCTTACTATTCTTACTACATCACAGTTGATGGAGGTTTCAGAAAAACCCTGACATTCTTCTGCTTCCTTTTTCCCCCCCTGTGCTGAGTAGAAAGAGGCAGAGGTGCTTTTGCAAGGTTAGTGTTAGGTGAGACTGTTACGTTAATTCCACACCGATTTTACAAGAGAACCTGAAACATCTGCATTATATAAAGCGTCAGTTACAAGAAAGAAATCCCTATTCTTACTACATCACAGTCGATGGAGGTTTCAGAAAAACCCTGACATTCTTCTGCTTCCTTTCCTCCCCCCTGTGCTGAGTAGAAAGAGGCAGAGGTGCTTTTGCAAGGTTAGTGTTAGGTGAGACTGTTACGTTAATTCCACACCGATTTTACAAGAGAACCTGAAACATCTGCATTATATAAAGCGTCAGTTACAAGAAAGAAATCCCCAAGGTTAATCAAAATTAGAAAGAAGGCTTATTGTGATCATATTTAAAAATACAGGGGATAAATTCAGAATATAGAAAAAACCACATCTATTCTAAAAAATGAATTTAGTACATTTGGTAGTTATCCCAAGTTCAGCACAACTTAACACCAGACAGGACGGCAGAAACTTCAGTCTGTGAAACAGGGAGAAATGACTGACCACATCTATTCTAAAAAAACAGTTTGGTACATTTGGGAGCTATCCCAGGTTCAGCACAACTTAACACCAGACAGGACAGCAGAAAGTTCAGTCTGTGAAACAGGGAGAAATGACTGAGAAAGCAAATGAACTTGTAAATCTGGTATTTAAATTCCTCTTTTCTGAGGTGAAAAAGCCGCATCTTCACACCTTCCTTTGCTCCCTCAGGTTCCTGTGTCTAAAGCTGTTACTCATCCTTTTAGGAAACGAATGTTCCATAGAGCAGATGGAGCACGTGCGGAGTATGCAGGAGAAACTTGCTCGCCTCAACCTGGAGCTCTACGGGGAGCTGGAAGAACTTCCTGAAGATAAAAGGAAACTGGCCAGTGACTCCAACCTGGACAGACTTCTGTCAGATGTGAGTACTGGGAAGGCAGAAAACTCGGAAATTTGCCCGCAGAACTCAGCTCTGCCGGGGTGGGCAGTGATTTATAGTTGAGGAGAACACAATTCTGTGATGAACCAAGACATAAGCCCTGCCCTCATCTTGGTTCTGAGAAAACACAGCACCTTGCTCCCTTTTTTTGTGGGCTGGTGCTTGTTTTGGTGAGTGGGGCAGCCTGGCTGGAAACTGCCCGAGGATGGGGGCCTGTTTGGAGACCGTTTTCCCTGTGGTCCATCCTCCTACATCTGAGGAAGCCCATACATAACAAGGAGTTTAGAAACTGAAAGTGTAGAATGTATAGATCGCCTTTCTGTAGTGTATTTCCATAAACACCAAAACTAAAATTTCTTAAAATTTCCCGAGATAAGCAGATCTAAATTTAATTTGGGACTTAGCTCTTTTGGTGTAGAACTCAGCACTGGTTTGCTTTACAGAATAAAAATTATACATTTCAGCCCAAACTATTAGTGATTTGCTTCAGTGTTGCAATGTATTTATTTCAGCATTTCAGCATAATGGTTGCATTTGACTGAAATGCCATTTCTGATGCTTTCTACATTTATATTGCAGCTAGAAGAACTGAATTCATCTATGTATCCTTTTCCTTAAATGTCTATTTTGCACTATAATTATTAACTGTAATCATGTTACACTGTATTTCCCCGGTAACTGGTGTCTTTACAGTCAGATCACTTCAATAATATCATTTATTTTAGAATAGCACTATGACACTATGTGGATTTTGGGTTCTTACAATATACAAGTGACTGGATCTTACCACTTTTAATTCCAGGCTGGAGCGTTGTGTTCAGTTTATTCTGCAGTCTAGTTATTCCTGATGTTACACATTTTGTATACGTTGAGGAAGGTGGGACTCTGACTTGGGACTTGAGATACTGCACTGGCACATTCATCCTCTGTGTCTGTGGAAAGTAGTTTAAAGCCAGGTCTCATATAGAACATAAGTGGAAAGTGATAATAATACCAGGTAATAAGACCTGGGAGTCATGATGGACAACAGGATGACCATGAGCCAGCAATGTGCCCTTATGGCCAAGAAGGCCAGTGGCATCCTGGGGTGCATCAGGAAGAGTGTGACCAGCAGGTTGAGGGAGGTCATCCTGCCCCTCTGCTCTGCCCTGGGGAGGCCCCATCTGGAGTCCTGTGTCCAGTTCTGGGCTCCCCAGTTCAAGAAGGACAGGGAACTGTTGGAGAGGGGACAGCAGAGGACTATGAAGGTGATGAGGGGCCTAGAACATCTCTCTTACAAGGAAATGCTGAGGGACTTGGGTCTTTTTAGTCTGGAGAAGAGAAGGCTGAGGGGGGATCTGATCAACACCTATAAATACTTAAAGGGTGGGTGTCAGGAGGATGGGGCCAGTCTTTTTTCAGTGGTGCCCAGGGACAGGACAAGAGGGAATGGGCACAAACTTGAACAGAGGAAGTTCCATCTAAACATGAGGAGGAACTTCTTTCCTGTGAGGGTGGCAGAGCTCTGGAACAGGCTGCCCAGAGAGGTGGTGGAGTCTCCATCTCTGGAGACATTCAAAACCTGGACACGTTCCTGTGCAACCTGCTCTGGGTGGACCTGCTTTGGCAGGGGAGTTGGACTAGATGATCTCCAGAGGTCCCTTCCAACCCCATGTGATTCTGTAATAGTGATAAAAATAATCTGCCATCCCCCTTGATCCACCAGCTCATTCTGGATGTCTGTAATGCTTAAGTCTCATCGAGGAAGATTAGTCTCCTGGTTGAGAAGTAGCACAGGACTTAGGAGAACCAAACTAGTCTGGACTGGTGTGTACCCGTGGTGTGTACCCGTGCCAGGATAAGCACCGTTCTGTCTGACACTGCTCTCTCGTTTGTACATCATCTGTATGTGAAAGTGTTATTCCTTGATGGTTTGCTTCAGCCAAAAACTGCATTTAGCAGATGCTCAAGATATTCCAAATAGTGCCACGGGCTGAAAGAACAGCTCTGTCAGGTTGGATTCTTTCGGAAGCTTTTCTTTTGTTTTTCCTGACGGTGGAATCTGGAACAGTTGGTGGTTGGGATTTTAATTTTTTTTTTTTTTTTTAATTTTACACAATGCAGAATCAAAGTGCAAATCCAAGTGTTTATTTTTGCACATTCCTTTTGAGTGCTGCATTATGTCAGGACTCGGATCTAGAGTTTTAAATAGGTTGTTGTGACGCTCTGCTTTTTATTATTGCCTTATTTAATAGAAAAATTGGGGAAACGTGGAAGTACATTTCTTCTGCTGAAACGTTCAGATGGTTGGAAATGATATATGTATATAAAGTTCATCAGCATTTCTCCAATTTTTGTGAAGGTGATGATGACATTGCCTTTCTGATCAGTACATGGACAATCTGCACACTGTTTCTTTAGTGTTTTGTGCAGAATCAAAGTGCAAATCCAAGTGTTTATTTTTGCACATTCCTTTTGAGTGCTGCATTACGTCAGGACTCGGATCTAGAGTTTTAAATGGGTTGTTGTGACACTCTGCTTTTTATTATTGCCTTATTTAATAGAAAAATTGGGGAAACGTGGAAGTACATTTCTTCTGCTGAAACGTTCAGATGGTTGGAAATGATATATGTATATAAAGTTCATCAGCATTTCTCCAATTTTTGTGAAGGTAGCGATGACATTGCCTTTCTGATCAGTACGTGGACAATCTGCACACTGTTTCTTTAGTGTTTTGTTGATCAGTGATACCACAGATTAATTTATTGTTATTAAAGTGAAACATTTGAAATAAGCCATTCCTTTGATCAGTGATACCATGGATTAATTTATTGTTAATAAAGTGAAACATTTGAAATAAGCCATTCCTTTCAAGAAGGCGCTATCTGTTCAGCTGTGTTAAGAAGCTACAAATTCTTGCATGGTCTGAATGTTTGCAGAGTTTACTTTGATTCATTACTGTGAATAATCATGTCACTAGATTAGAACTGGCACTAAATTTAAGGATTGTGAAATTCCCAAATTGGGTAAATAGTTATTGTTCAATAAATCCAGTACCTGCCATTTTGTACTCTTTCCTATGTTATAAGTAGTCTGGTACTAATTAGTGTCATCTTTGTGTTCACAGTCAGAGAAAAAAGTGTTTTAGTGTAAAATCAGGCTGGTTTCTATCCTGCTCCATCAAACTACGCTTTTGGTTCCAGGCTGATTTTATATTCAGTTTTTAGGCAATAGATTCAGGTTCTGTATTGTGTATACTCACTGTGCAAGGAGAGAAACCTTCATCCTTCCACTTGGGAGAGAAGCTGGTACCTGTGGTGTGAAATCCAGAGAGGGCTCAGGACAACTGGAATACGACACAAAACCACATTTTATTTTCCACTCTTTGCCTAATTATTGGTTAATTATCCTTGTCTGCACAGTAACTTCTCCCCATCAGCACTATGGCCTTGTTTCCCTGCAGAGTTCTGATCATCATTTTTGCACAGTAACTTCTCCCCATCAGCTCTATGGCCTTGTTTCCCTGCAGAGTTCTGACCATCAAGCAAAAAAGCAGCAGTTTTAGCCTCACGTCTCAAGGTGTGTCGAGGTGTGACAGTGGCTGAAGCACAAGTAAATAACACATTGGTGTAATTCAAGATATGGACATAAACACCTTTCTCCAGCAGCTGTTCAGAATTATATAGAATTAGCACCTTTTTCTTCAACTATCTAAAGCCCACAGGCAATTGCAAGTCACCAAGAATGCAGTAATTGCAAGTAATTAAATTAAGACTCTCTTATCTCCTCCTGCATACACATTTGCATCTTTTAAACAATCCATTAATAGCACACGCCCATTATCTTTTGGATTCATACAAGAAAATTTTGTAGCAAGATCTTAAAGACTAATAAATAAAACACCAGTCACAATTCTAGGCTCTTGCAGGAAAAGAAGAAAATCTACCGTGACACATTTGTGGAGAGCCTTTTGTAATTATAAAAGTACTAAGTGGCTGCATAAAATGAGTTCCTTTCCCGTTACCTTGTTTCCTGAAGGGTTGTTTATGGAGCTAAAAGTGTATTAATTGTGAATGTTTCCTGGCCTGAACTCACACTGATACATGGATCTGGTGTTTGAAGGACGATGCGCTTTCCTGCCTCACTGCTCTGGATCACCCCACGCCGAGAGACATCTGTGGAACCTCAATGAACCACAAAAAAGAAAATAAAAAGTCAGGATGAAAAGCTAAAGGAAAAAAAAGTGTCTCAGGAGGATTTGGGAGAAAGGCGGCCAGTGGGGCGAGGGAGGTGACTCTGTCCCTCTGTTCCACTCTAGTGAGGCCCCACCTGGAGCACTGTGTCCAGCTCTGGAGTCCTCAGCACAGGAAGGACATGGACATGTTGGACAGGGCCCAGTGAAGGGCCATGAAGATGCTCAGAGGTTTGGAGCAGAGGGCCCAGTTGAAGGGCCATGAAGATGCTCAGAGGTTTGGAGCAGCTCTGCTGTGAGGACAGGCTGAGAGAGTTGGGGTTGGTCAGCCTGGAGAAGAGAAGGCTCCGGGGAGACCTTAGAGCCCCTTCCAGTCTCTAAAGGGGCTACAGGAGAAATGGGGAGGGACTCTTGATCAAGGAGGGGAGCCATAGGATGAGGGGGGACAGTTTTAAACTGAAAGAGGGGAGATTTAGATTAGATCTGAGGAAGAAATTTTTTTACAATGAGGATGATCAAACACACTCTTGTGAGAAATCAAAACTCGTTTTCATGTGGATAATTTCCTCAACCACTCCCTTGTATAAATCACAGAATGGCTTGGGGTGGAAGGGACTTTAAAGATCATCCAGTTCCAACCCCCTGCCCTGGGCAGGGACACCTCCCATCAGACCAGGTTGCTCAAAGCCCCATCCAGCCTGGCCTTGAACCCCTCCAGGGATGGGGCACCCACAGCTTCTCTGGGCAACCTCTTCCAGTGCCTCACCACCCTCACAGGAAAGAATTTCCTCCTCAGATCTAACCTAAATAACACCACCTGCTGTAGGTGTAACAGGTGCTTTGAGGGTACCTTTTTCTAGACAGGTGTTGCTCAGATGTTCCTGTCACAGGGAGGACAGTGATGATGGCAGCCAAATTTGGCCCAGACGATCCCAAAGCACATGAGGACACGAGCAGCCTTACTGCGTCCTGAAGTTGTTTCTTCTCAACACACTTGGGTTTCATCATTCCTCATGACATCAAATCTGGCACTTTGTGCCAAATGCCACATACACGATCCAGTTCTGAGTTGAGAGGCTGTTCAGGGTTACTAACACAGAACATGTATTTAGCCAGCAATACTTCCTTTTTAATTAATTTAATTTGTTCTTTTTTAATTACAAATAATTAAATTCACTGTGGGTGATCTGTGCCTTGAGCAATCTGGCTGTCATCATCGCAAAATGATTTTTTCTCGCTATGAAAAGATGAATTATTTAATGTAAGTACCTACCAAATCCTCCATTGATGTCCCAAAAGAACCAACCAACACACAGGGGGAAGGAGACACCAGAGGAGGCCCCACGCAACGACCACACTGGAAATGGAGAGAAGTTTTTATTGTTAGAGCTTCATCGATAAATTGGAACCATCTAAACAGAGTTCTGGGCCTCAGCTGGCTCATAGTGAGGGGTCATCATGGGCCATCCCTCGTTACAGCGAACACTAACGAGCTGCTGATCAGCTGGTGGGTTTTAATTTGTAGGTACCAACCTAGAAAGACTAGTTGCATGTTGGCTTCTTTGTTCTGGAGAACATTATACCAGAATGTATTATATCAGTGCTTTAAAATCATTAACAGGAGAAATTTAAAATCATTTGCAGGAGAAAAGTATTCCTCCAAATCACATCCTTTCAGCTCTGCTTTGGAAGAAACAAAGGAGACAGCCGAGTCCATCTGGCAGCAGAGAAACCCATGGCATCACTCTACAAAGCCAATGCTCTAGATGTTCCAACCACTGGAGATGATTTCACCACAAAATACAAAGCAACCCTCAGAGCACAGACTGGGTATATGGACCATAAGAAACAGCTCAAAACAGCTCAAAAATGCAAACACCTGTGCACTGGTGATTCACCTTTTGGGGCACAAACACCTTCATGGAGGAGCTCAATTCCCCTCCTCGGCCTAATTAACCAGCTGAGACACCTGTGCTCTCTGCTGCAGCACTGATTGTCTTCTGCACCACCAGGACTTGCAGTAGACACACCGTGAAATGTTAATGGAAACCACGAGGGGTTTATCCCAAGAACATGACTGAAGTTTGAAGTTGGCAGGAGACTGGGCTTCTAAGGCATCACAACATCTGGAAGTCCAGACTACAGAGTTCCAGCCTGGCCTGAAAGAACCGTTCCCAGAAGCTCATGAAGCTACCTCAGCACATGTAATGTAAATTTGGAAATTTCCATGGAAATTTCCTTGCTTCAGCACTGCTTTATCCCCAAAGTGCAGAGCCAACCAAGGAATACATTCCATTTGAGGACCCTTTGCAGCAAAAGGATCTCTCGATGCTTCTATGACCTCTTCGTTCCTGCTGACCAGAAGGCAGGGGACTACATTCCTTCAGAGATATATGACAGAAAAAACCAAGTCAAAAGTTAGAGGTACATCACTTCTGCATTTTCTGACAGAACACACTGAATTACAACTTCCTATAAATTCCTTTTGTATTTTTTTCCTGAAACACACACTGTATTTTCACACTTGGACTGAACTCAAGCTTCGTGTCGGTTCCAGATCTGCAAAATAAGGCAGAGCAGGTACAGAGCCCCGAATTCCACATCAGTTTAATTAAACAGGCTCCTCAGGTACCACAGAGCTTCCTTCCCAAAGCATCTCCTTTGCCTTCTGCTGAGAAAGCCCACGTAGCTGAAGCCCCCACCACACCTACCTTTCTGCCAAGCCTGACACAGCCCATCGTGTCTGCTAGACCTTCAGGAGCCCCTCAGACCTCTGAAGGCAGATGATGGAAGGCAGAAGCCCCCGTTGGTGCTGTATGGGCCACATGGAAGAGTGCACGTACGCTGCAGAGCAGGAGGTATCTCCACCTCCACCAGCTCCTCCGTGGGCTGGGAAACAAACGCTCCAGTCACGTAAGGGTCAAACACAATGTTGCTAGAATTGGGGTTTTCATCAATACACCACCAAATGTCAACTTAAATCGCTTTCACTACTGATGTTTTGTTCATTTCCTACATCACTCATGACCAAGACCAGTCAAAACAAAGTAATTTCAACTAACTCACATTAGATGCCTTCCTGGGCTCTGTAAGAGGGAAAGCATCGAGAACAGGTTCTACCAGAGATGGAAGAGAATTCACATAATTTTCTGTGCTCCAGCACCCTGTCAGAACGTGACAAAGTACTAACAGTCACCCTAAAAGTTTGGATCTAAGCTGTGAGATCACAAACTCAGCATTTCGTAGAGTCACAATTCTGAATTTTTGAGTATTACGAAGAAACAAGGGCTGTTCCTGACCCTAAATGCAAGACACTGAACACGTGTATATCAGTAAGCTGGAAAAAAAATACATCATTATGTTGGAAAAAAGTACTGTAAAAATCACTTTGGAGGCCACTGTTAGTGTACAGCCAGGTACAGAGTCCAATCAGTGTGTAATTTAGGTACAATTAGTGTGTCCAATCTAGGCTTAAAGCAGGAATTGCACCTTTCAAACCCATTTCGCCAATTTAAAGAAATATTACTGAAAGGAAATTACACAGTATTAAACCTTCCCCCAAAAAACATAACTGAATTTTGAAAAGCAATTAATTCAAAGACTCCTGTGAAAACAAGAAAAAAAAGGTTTATAGTTTGCTCAGGTACTAATTATCAGGACAACACTGTAGGGACTCTTTAGTTATTAGCATATAGACTTTTAAACATTGTTCCTATACACATTCCATTTGAGGACCCTTTGCAGCAAAAGGATCTCTCGATGCTTCTATGACCTCTTCGTTCCTGCTGACCAGAAGGCAGGGGACTACATTCCTTCAGAGATATATGACAGAAAAAACCAAGTCAAAAGTTAGAGGTACATCACTTCTGCATTTTCTGACAGAACACACTGAATTACAACTTCCTATAAATTCCTTTTGTATTTTTTTCCTGAAACACACACTGTATTTTCACACTTGGACTGAACTCAAGCTTCGTGTTGGTTCCAGATCTGCAAAATAAGGCAGAGCAGGTACAGAGCCCCGAATTCCACATCAGTTTAATTAAACAGGCTCCTCAGGTACCACAGAGCTTCCTTCCCAAAGCATCTCCTTTGCCTTCTGCTGAGAAAGCCCACGTAGCTGAAGCCCCCACCACACCTACCTTTCTGCCAAGCCTGACACAGCCCATCGTGTCTGCTAGACCTTCAGGAGCCCCTCAGACCTCTGAAGGCAGATGATGGAAGGCAGAAGCCCCCGTTGGTGCTGTATGGGCCACATGGAAGAGTGCACGTACGCTGCAGAGCAGGAGGTATCTCCACCTCCACCAGCTCCTCCGTGGGCTGGGAAACAAACGCTCCAGTCACGTAAGGGTCAAACACAATGTTGCTAGAATTGGGGTTTTCATCAATACACCACCAAATGTCAACTTAAATCGCTTTCACTACTGATGTTTTGTTCATTTCCTACATCACTCATGACCAAGACCAGTCAAAACAAAGTAATTTCAACTAACTCACATTAGATGCCTTCCTGGGCTCTCCAAGAGGGAAAGCATCAAGAACAGGTTCTACCAGAGATGGAAGAGAATTCACAGAGTTTTCTGTGCTCCAGCACCCTGTAAAAATGTGACAAAGTACTAACAGTCACCCTAAAAGTTTGGATCTAAGCTGTGAGATCACAAACTTAGCATTTCACAGAGTCACAATTCTGAATTTTTGAGTATTATGAAGAAACAAGAGCTGTTCCTGACACTAAATACCTGTATATCAGTAAGCTGGAAAAAAATACATCATTATGTTGGAAAAAAGTACTGTAAAATCACTTTGGAGGCCACCATTAGTGTACAGCCAGGTACAGAGTCCAATCAGTGTATAATTTAGGTACAATTAATGTCCAGTCTAGGCTTAAAGCAGGAATAGCACCTTTCAAACCCATTTCGCCAATTTAAAGAAATATTACTGAAAGGAAATTACACAGTATTAAACCTTCCCCCAAAAAACATAACTGAATTTTGAAAAGCAATTAATTCAAAGACTCCTGTGAAAACAAGAAAAAAAAGGTTTATAGTTTGCTCAGGTACTAATTATCAGGACAACACTGTAGGGACTCTTTAGTTATTAGCATATAGACTTTTAAACATTGTTCCTATACAACCCCTAGCTAGTTGTTTTGAAATACTATCAAAAGAACATATTTATATTGTAATAACAAAAATAATATTTAAAGTCCTTGGTTCTCGTGCCTTTTCTTCCAGAGAGCTGCATTATAAATGAATAGCTATCGATACGCATGGAAAAACCTGCTGGAATTCTGCTTATGAAATTCAGTTTAGTCTCAAAAAATGGGGCTTTGGGGAGTAAAGCTGAATACTCCACTGCACATGGGCTGCTTTGTAAAATATTTAAGCAACTTAAACATGCAAATATTTTTACCATACACAAGTTATTTTTTAATCTGCCACAGAGTAAGAACTGCATTGTTACTACACACTTGGGAGTAACATGGTTTTGTGACATATTCCCATTTCATGAAACTACCTTCTGCTTGAAAGTAAGACTAGAATGAGTCAGGAGACAAAAATATATATATATATATTTAAATATCACTAATGAATTTTTGAAATGAATTTATGAAGTGATTCAGACTAGGTTATCCACAGAGCTACATTTAGAGACAAAATGGCCTCAAGTTGCCCCAGGGGAGGTTCAGGTTGGATATTAGGAAAAATTTCTAGCCAGAAAGGGTTATGAAGCTTTGGAATGGGCTGCCCAGGGAAGGGGTTGAGGCACCATCCCTGGAGGTATTTAAAAGACGGGTTGACACAGAGCTTAGTGACATGGTTTAGTGATGGTTTCTATCAGAGTTAGGTTGATGGTTGGACCAGATGATCCCTTCCAACCCAGACAATTCTATGGTTCTATGAAAATCTGAACCCAGGAGAGTAACTCAACTCTGCCCGAAGTGCAGAGCACACACAGCACACCCCATCCGTAAGGGACAGAGACATCTCACACAAGAAACAATGCTGCAAATTTATTTTCATTAGTTTTTAAGTTTTTATATAACCTCAACTTTGTTTACCCCACAGAAGACATTTTCAGCAAGAAGAGATCCTCTAGTTCATGTACAATCGCAAGTAAAATGAGGGGCATGTGAAGTACAAAAAGACTTGAAAAGAGTAGCTTACATTGGGTAGACTAAAAATACTGCTCAAAAAAAAAATAAAAGTGGCTTTTCAGCTTTTTTACCTTTGCATTTGGGAAATCTCTGCAGTCCAAAGATAGGCAACGAATGAAGAAAAAAGCAACTCCAAAGCAGGTGGAATGAAGAAAGAGGCACATTAGTAGCAGAAACAAAGGAAAACGCAAATCAAAGGAGAAAAGGAGACACTTCTCCAGTCACAGAGTCCAAAGGAAGGGGGTGTGGGGGTGTTTCATCCCTCCATCCCGGCCGGGCGCGTGCATCACACCCCGCACTATTTAGTAGTCTACAGTGAAACTTGCAATACAGAAAGCACATCTCTCATACAGTACATAATCCCTTGCCCCAAAGAGCTTACAATCTAAATTCATAAAAAAAAAAACCAAACACATATCCAGTAACTGGATCAAGATCAAACAAATGGAGAAGGTGGGGAAATAATTCTCTAAGGGATTAAAGTTGGGTGACGTTACTAAGTGAGGTAACTTCGGAACATCAGTTCATAAAAAAAAAAACAACCAAACACATATCCAGTAACTGGATCAACCAAACAAATAGAGAAGGTGGGGAAATCATTTTCTAAGGGATTAAAGTTGGGTTCCGTTACTAAGTGAGGTAACTTCGGAACATCATCGGCAGTGATGCTCTTAAGACATAAGTAACTTTTCAGTCAGAAGCTCTTCTGGATCATGAAAAACCGGTTTAAAAGGTACTGAATGATGCATTATTAGCAATCCACAAAAATTCTTAAAAACAGACTTGTTGGCAAGACACAAAAATGTGCAGGTTGTTTAAGTTCTTCACTTGAGACACAACACTAACTCCTCACTCTACGGGCGTTACAGAAATCCGTATGTACACGTCACATTTGAATGCAAAAGGCTTTTTACATTTAAGCTTAAAATGTTAGAATCTGATTTAAGAATCCCGCTGCTATAAACATAGGCTTCATACTTAAATATTAATATGAAAATAGTTCTATTTTAAAAATGTATTTTTTAAACTTTAAAATAACTATGGACAAGGTACAGTTGGTTTGAAATCAACATTCTTCAGCTCCAGTCAGTGACCCACTTCTCTCCCTCCTTTAAACACCTTTCTTGCTACTTGGCAGGTATGACAGAAGTTCTGTCTTCTTTTTTGAAGTCAAAGCCTTGCATTATATCTACTAATTGGCAAGGCATAGTTGAAATGTAATTTAAATGTAACCGTTGTGCCCATTTAGCTACCACTTCTTAATCCCTTTACGTGCAAATAGGCAGCACCACCTTTCACACAGCCACGATATCGGTGTCTTTCCTCCCAGGGAATCTTGCTTTGGGTTATACACATCAGCCACCTGTAACACTGCCAGGACATCTGACAAAAAAAATCTTGGAATAGTTATAGTAATAACAATTAGAATCATAGAATGAATGTCAAATTCAAGGGTAGCCTCGGCTGCAGTGATCATGAGATAAAAAATTAACCATAATTATCCAGTCTGTGTAAGATAACCAAAAAGAGAAATACTTATTTTTCACTGTAACAAACAAAAATGTGACTTGAGCCAGGCTTTTGTAAGGGCTTCTCATGTAAGCACAGAAGACAGAGAGCAAAGATAGGAACTGGTAACAGGAGATCCATTTAGTTTTGATTTGGAAAGGTACTCGAGGAAATCAAACCAGAACTGAGAATTAAAGAACTATAAATTTCTTTGACTCAAGTCAGTACTTTGCATTTACTTTTTATAAGTTACAACTGTATTAAATTTACTTATAGGAGGATATAAAAGGAGTATAGCCACAGATTACCATCAGAATTTGATCACTTCTGATCAACAGCTAAAAAATGAAGGAAGAAAATGGCCAAAGGATTATGATCAACCTTTTCTCGTACACGCCACAAAATGACAAAAAAAAAATCCCTGCAGACCTGGAATAAACCCCTCCCCCCTATTTGAATTAGTTTCAATTCCCAGGTAAAGATGAATCAACAAAATTAAAATATTGTGCTGTTTTATTGGTGTAAAAATCACACAATTGCTAGTTCTGATTCTGCAGAGATACATCCATGCAGTTAAACATCTATGATCCCACAGCCAGAAGAAGCCATTAAATAGAATATCTGCTGTTAGTCAGCAATTAATGCAAATTTACATATGAGATCAAAAGGTGTGTATCATACAATATACAACAAATCCTAATACAGTACATCAACCTGAAGAGCAGGATACACTCAAGGAACTCTGTTAATAGTGAAGCCTGTCTATATGCCAGAGAAATAAGGCCTGGAAACAAGATGACAGCAGGTACCCCAGAATTCCTAAGAAGCAAACTGTTCACTTTTAATTTTTTTTTAATTTTTTTTTGTTTTTTTTTTGCTGGGAATTAGAAGTTCATAGAGGTATTGACACATTACTTGACAATACAATTTGTTAGAGTGAAGACCGGTGGATGTGATCCGTTATTAAAAGGTAAGGTGTGAAACATGCAATTACAGGTGGTGCTTAGGTAAATGTGCAATTAACACGTTGGGGCTTTACACCCAACTCTTTTCACAAAAGGGAGAACTGAAAAAGGGCTGTTTGGACAGAGAACCAATTGTACCATCCATCTTCCTGCTGGATCGGGGTGAGATGGGAACACCTGGCAATCTGTGGTTACACACTCTGTAATGTATGCAAATAAACCACCTAATCAAATCCAGCTGATGTGGCAAGAGAGCTCTGTCAACCTGAACGAGGTGGGTTTTATTGCAAAGAGGCAGGTTTTCCAGAATTGCAAACAACTTTCCAATCGTGAAAGGCAGCTCGGGACGTAACGTTGGCTGATGAGGGATTACTGCTTTTTCTCTTTTCTGGCACAATAAAAGAAATGCCACAGATGAAAGAAAAAGTGTATGTGCTTAGAGTCAACCGATGAGCAATCCTCTTCTGCAAAGATGGTTCAACGGGCAAAAAAAAAAAAAAAGAAGAAACCACTAAAAAAATTCCAGTTGGAAATTTTAAAGAAAAAACCACTAAAAAAATTCCAGTTGGAAATTTTGGCGACAAAAATCTGCAAACTCAAGTCCAACAAAGATCACGGATGCTCACAGAAAATGATGTGAGAGGCAGTGTCACATTCCAGGAAAAAGTTTTTTTGTTTTGTGTTTTTTTGTGTTTTTTTCTCTGTACTGAAATTAAAATACTTAAATACAAAAGTGGACAAACTGACAAAACAGAACCACAACATTTAATGTAGAATAGAGTGCACTGAGCTAGATGCATGGATCTTTAAATAGGCTTTGAAACCAATACCCCTTTCAAAATTAGTAAATTCACAGTTAACGGCAGTAGGCTTAGAGGTGAGAGAAGGGTCGAAGTTGTTCCAGTTGAACTTCCAGGGAGATTCTCTCTTCAAGAACATCCTACAAGAGAAAGATTTTCTACTGACTGTCCACAGAGAACAGATATTAAAAATCTCCTCACACGATCAAAACTGCTAAAGGTCAGCTTCAGTTTTGAGAACTAATGTTTAAGTCTCTTCTAGAATCTGGAGAACTCTTCCCATAATCTGAACAGAAACCTGGCCAAACCAGCAATATCTCATAAAAGATAAATCAATACTTTACTCAAAGGTGAAGCCATTTAGTATTTCTTCCCTTCTTTCAAATCACCCAAAGCCATAAAATTGTAACCAACCAGCTGCAAACCCTACCATAATATTTTCAAACGAAGGGTAAAAGCTAAGACAGCCAGCCAGAGAAGGATGTTAAGGTGGTGCCTACAGATAAATCCAAAACAATAACAGCTGACCTAAATAAACAAATGACTATTTGCTGTTCTTATTAAAATGCAAGTTGTATTTTGGATTATAATATTTGTTTAAAAATATTTATAATTTTATTAAGACTTGAAGGTTTGTTTTTTCCTTCAGAAGCAAGCCAGCCACTTCAGCTGCTCTTCTCAATACTGCATTACAGGTACCTGATGACCACAACAGCTACCTCAAATTTGTAACAATAAGTTAAGATTTCTGCTTTCTGATTTTTTTGTATCACTGAAAGCAAATCGATACATTGAAAAGTATGTTTTCTTGTAGTAAGAGTATCCTTTGTAATTTCACAAAGCTTGTCAAAATTAGATCTATTCTATGATCTATAAAAACAACTAAGTTTTTTACATCAATATTCTCAACTATGTCCATCACTGGTTTGCAGAGACACGTGTTACTGTGCATCACTAACATCTTGCCCTCTCAGGCTCTTCTCTTAAACAGACAAAGATTCAGGAATTACCTTTAGTTACTGCTGTAGTTCACTATTCAATCTGGCCAGAACAGTGTTGGTTTCCTTGTTACGTCTGATTGATGCCTGAATTGCCTTCTTGTCTTTCCCCACTGATCTGAGAACATATTAGAAGTATGGTAATAAGTAATTTTGTCAATTAGCCGAATTTCTCATTTACAGTCCCTTTTTTTTAAATGAGGGGAATCCTCTTTTAAAACGTTTTTAACTTGTAACACTTAATTTCCCCTCTTCTGCCTGGCCTGATTAACCTTGTTCACATGGAAGCCCCATGTTCTTGGTTTCAATGAAAGAACAAGCAGCACGTTTTAAAATACGAGTCATAATTAATTTTCTGAAGTCCCAACACACCATAGCACATTAATTTACCTCAAAAGACTAATGTACCAGTCTACTCTTATGCCAGGACACAAAGACTGCACATTCTGGACTGTTCATAGTGATTTAAAATTAATCACTGCATCTTAATACTTCCACCACTTCTTTCCAACATACTTGCAGAAGTTAAAAAGAGTTCATACTCCATAGTTCAAGATCTCTAAAACGTCTCCCAGTAGCAGGGGCTTCAGGATGATCTTGTTTAAAAAAACAAAAACCTTTAAACTGTTAAATTAATCTAACTCAAAACACACTGAACTGGTTTGCAACTCCTAGAACAGAAAGCGTGTATGCTGTTTAAATGTAAACTTTCCAGAAACAGATGTATTTATACACTTCTTGGGTTACCTAGGAATAGATGGCTGTGAAGCAAGAACAGCAGCTATGACACCTGTTTTCTGTGTATGTTCCTCAGCTTCAGGTCTTAGCTCATCTTCTGATTTTAACCTTCTGCGAATAGGCTTTGGTGGTGGAGCAAGTGGGGTAGTGCCTTTAGCCTGAAGGGGAAAACACCACCTGTTAGTTCTCACAAATGGCATTTTACCTCAATTATAACCTGAAAATTTGTTTGTTAGATATTCTTCGAACCAGTTACTGAGCCAGCTGAATTGACAACCCATCAGGCATTTTCTGATGGATACCTAGCTGCCTTCTCCTATGGTCTGGGGAAAAAACCACGATCCTACCCCCTGGTGAAAGGGCAGGAAGTTGCTACACACTGACAAAGAACTGTGCAAGCAGAAACACCAAGGTACAACTCATAATTGCAAATACACAGCATCTCAGAGCACACTTTTCCCCCAGCAATTATGTGTCTGTAATAAAAAAAAGCTACTGTTGACCAAATTTCGCACTAAAAGTTTGGTGAGTGTTCAAATCTGCTGCAAAAATTCACCATACACGTGTCTATTTCAAGCACATATTGGACTTAAGGAAACAGGGCTCAAGTGGAAGCGTATAGAATTGCTGTTGTAAATCGAAACAGAGGTATAATTTCATATACATTCAACAATTGTGTTCTCCTTTCAAGAGTACTTTCATACCGCACTAGTGGGGACATTAGCAGGGGCTTTGTCTTCAACTCTTCCATCTGCTTTGGCACCTCTAAGAGAACTTGCAGAATCAGAGGGCTTTTCAACCTGAAGGGATAAAAACTATATTTAGAAAACTGCTTCTTAACAGATATTAATTCAGCAGCAGTTGGAATAAATACAAGTATGCTGCATTTCTGATACATGGATACAATTAACACCTAAAATTCCAGTTCAAGTCTTCTCCAGAAGCACAAACTAGAGCAAAACCACCTAAAACGATCTTGTTTTGGCCTGGAAAGGCCTCTTGAATCAAGTCAAATCCCTGATGTTACGAGACACTGTATTGATCTTGTTTTGGCCTGGAAAGGTCAAATCCCTGATGTTACGAGACACTGTATAGTACAAAAGAGGCTGTGGCCTGATGATCAACTGTTCTTACATTACCACCATTATCTATTGGTTACTGCCAGAGATTAATCCCTCCAGGGGAACACAATGAAGCTGTTCCACATCCACCTCACAGCAAAACCACCACCAAGCTTAACTTAAGCAGTTTTCAGTGGCAGCTTAAACTAAGGGAGCTCATTTTGCTACGAGGTACACGGAGAGCGCTCAAACGGTTCCACGTCGCTGACCTTCCCCATTAAAGGAAGCAAGAACATGCTGCTGAGAGTTGGGAGAAGTTTAAAGCACCACAGGTACTTTTGCAACTGAAAATACAGAAGTTCCCCCTGAGAATTTACACTCTGGATGAAGGCTACAAATTACAAAAGGAAAACGTGAAGTAATTAATACAATAGGGGTAAGTTATTATGACATTAATAGGAATAAATCTTGAGGCTTTCAAACTTTGAAGTCCAGTGTCTGTAGTAGGAAACAGTTTTGTAAACATCTCCAATGATCTATTACAGGAGGATGTCAGAGCTCTATTCACTTCAGTTGCTTGTCCAATGGCTTTGAACAGAACCAAATTAACGGAGGTTTAGCAGATGTTTATGATACTTGACAGTCATCTCATTTATTAAGACACTACTTGAAAACTCGCCAGTGAGTCCTTTGGAAGGCTGGCAAGAGCAAGGAGAAACTTTTTGCCTGTGTTAAGTCTTAAAAGCACCAACACAATTATGTCTGTGCACATATATGCTATTAAGTACAAAAGCCTTTGAATTACAATCAAGAACTGAGAATAAAGGAGTTTCCCCTGCCAAGGTGTTCATTAATTACTAAATATGTGCAGCAGTGTGTGAAGTAATTGCTTTCTAGCAAGGGACTGGGACACCATAAATAAAAAAAACCCTGAAAACAAGCAGAAATAGGTTTAAACAAAGTCTTACACCTGTTGGTGGTATTACACAGTTGACAAGACCTTCACTTCTGCTCACCTGCAAGACTTCTGAGTGCGTTTCAATTTCATCTTCTTCCTCTTTGTTTACACCTGAAACAGCAAATGCCTCAAACTGGCTGAAGTCTGCAAAATTTGGCTGTTCTGGTATTTGTTGAGGTGAGGTACTGGTATGAGCTATTAGACCTTCAGCATCTACTGGGCGATGCACGTGAGGACCTGCACCCTGCAATAAAATAACAAAAATATTTAGTAACATTGTTCTTATGATAATTATCCAATACAAAGAATCTCACCAAACAACAGTCTGTGACAGACATTAGAGATTATTTGCTCTTTCAGTGGACAAAGATTTTCATGCAAGGCACAGACAGATCAATCTGTGCTTATAAAACCAGAAATATTTAAGGGAAAAGGAAGTTCAATCGGATGTACTATTATCCAGAGAATGAGATTAAGATGGATGCACCCCAGGACTATCTAGACTCAGACAGTAGATGTTTCTGCTGGAACAGTCCAGCTTGGCTCTGTCAGGCTCAATACAGATTTTTAGTCCAGTTCCACAGGGAAACCTGCTTATTTGATCACACTGCACGGACTATGTCTGCCACTGTACCCTCCTTCCTTGCAGACAACTTCTGGATCCATTGACTGACTTCAATTTCTGGGAAATCAGATTCTAACAAGTAGCAGCTACTGAAAAACAACTGAAAAGCTATTTTATCTGTCCCATATCAGATCTGCACAGCAGTTAAAGGGTTCAGATGGTTGAGAGCAAGGAAAAAACAATTTTTGCAGGATTGGTTTTCTACCAAATCAGCTAATTGAACTGAGTCAGGCCAGGACTGCAAAGATCCCCAAGTCTATGACAAAGGAAGAAGTGGGATTACTCCTTTTGGGAGTAGCCTTGTTGTGCCAGACATGGGTAGAAAATAAACACCTACTTTATAAAGCTTCTAAAGATTGCTCTCATGGTCCGTGTTGCAGCTTATACAGGGACAGATAAAGAATTGCAGAAGTGTAATTTTCCTCTTTCCTGCAACTCAGAGCTCCAGAGCCACTCATTCCTCCTCAAGCTCTACTTTAATACATTTCCATGGTTCCACCAGAAGCAATTATTTATTCAGGAAAGGCTAACATTTGGCTATAGTCTAGATTTTGCCATCATTCACATCCTGGCAGTTTCAAAAAATACCAAGCAATACTACTCATTTTAGAGATAAGTTAAAATTCAGAGTTAGATAAAAAAGATAGACCAAGTTAAGAGTGTGATTTTTCAGAAATGACATCACCACCTGTGAGGGCTGTGGTCTCGGAGGCACTGCAGGGGGGTAGGCAACAACTCCAGCCTGTTGCTGTCCTGTAAAAGAGACATCACGTTTGGCCAAGATTATTACACTTCACAGCACTGTCTAATTTTTTTGACTTGTTAACATGAAGAAATCTTGCATTTTGACTATATATTAACCTGTCGTGTTGAGAGCCACAATTGTAACATCATCTCAGACAAAACAAGGAATCAGAACATGGGTCTTGTCCTTTGTTCCAGCTCAAAGTACTGACATGGTCATACTTTTCTGATCTTGGTCCTTTTTCTCTTTTACCCTTAGTATTTTCTCATACTTTGTGATCCTGAACTGAAAAGTACTGACAAGTCAGAAGCACAATAAAAACCCTTAAGCAGAGCATCAGAAGAGATCTTTAATAACTTCCTCTGAACTGAAATACTTAACACCCATCTCTAATACACCTGATACCAAAAGAACTTGAAAATTTCCCAGCAGATGCAACGTGGGCACTACCAAAATGTTATTTCCTGACTTCGCTTCCCACATTTGTCTACCATGCCAGCAGCCAGAATTTGCTTCTAAATTATCTGTTTAAGCAAAGTGGAGTACAAATTTTAATACAAACAGGAGAAGTAACAATGTTTTCACCTTTCTCATTCCGAAGCAGTGTTTTAAAAACACACTCTAAATCTTTCTTTAGAGGAAAAAAAAAGATTCATGTCTGCTTCAGGAATACATGTGCTGAAAAACACTAGGAACACAGCATACCTGGAGTAACTGAAAAGGATCTGTTCATATCCAAAGATGATGATCGAGAATGGGAAGGATGAGGCCTCGGAGGGGGTGGTGGCGGCGCAGTGTTATCTGGAGATGTTCCTGAATGCGATCTGCAAAACATATAAGCTTCTGTAGTGATTTTTAGGCAGCTATAACAAAAAAATTTCTAAAGTTCTTCAAATTATACAATTAAAACCATAAGGTTTGACAGATGGAAAAGAGCCCGATTGCCATTGATTTTGAAGATTGCAAAATCAGTTGTAAACTTATGGTATTCTTTGATTTCACAATTGTTTTTATATTTCTATTTACTTAAATCCCCATTATCCCAATTATTCTTATATTACCGTGAGCAATTTATCTTTGGGAAACCAAGAACATCCCACACATCCCAAAAAATCATAGTTCAGGAACACAGAATCCTAAATATAGTAATTCCATCCAGATGGTAGTCACTATAATTTGTAAAGTAGTCAACATCCTGATTAGGTTTTACATGGGTTAAGTTCAATGTCACTGAAGAAGAGTATTATTAAGTTTCTGTTGGATGTGCCTCCATGGATACTGAGCTTAAGGAGTATCTCATTGTACAAGATAGCTATTGTATTCTCTGAAATGTTCCAAATCTATACACTTGGTAGCATCCAGAAATTGTAAGTCTTTCTTAGGTGGGATCACCATCTAGTGGATACCTGTTGTAAGTTCATCGAGCACACATGCAGAAAGGAGAGAAGGATGAAGTACTGCACTAAGTGCCATTTAAGTGCAATTTATTGCATAAAGAATTTTTGTACAGCTTTCATTTAAGAACAGCTTGCAGAAACTAACTAGTCCAATTTGAGCAAGACAGATCTGCTGAATCACTGATGAATACAGCTACTCTTTTATTCAACTCATAAATAAGTGATACAATCTTTTTTACAACTGAATTCTGTAATATTCTTTTATAACTATCATAAGATATAAAACTAGGAGAGGTAAGAGGTAACTATAGAGATGACGTCCTTAACACTACCATTAGTCAAGAGTACTTTAAAGTAGTACTTGAAATTGTATTTAAAGTTGCAACTGGTAGAAGATGTCAATGGAAGGAAATAAAAGAAGTAGGAGAAAAATTTCCTGGGTGGACACTGCCAGAACTGCCAGATCTGGACAGAAGGTACCTGTGCTGTAAAGCACATCATCAGAAGGCTTCACTCATCTACACAAGTTCAGCAAAAGAACCCAACACAAAACCAGAGATGAAAAGAACACGTCTAAACCCTCATGTTGATAGTGCAAAACCATATGTAGAAGCAGGAGAGACAATCAGATTTATTATTAAGTAACAATGGAGGAAAGAAATTTTCAAACTGCAGTACTGAGAGGCAATTGCAAATCTTTCTCTGCTATTGAAGTCACCCTGATTATTTTTGTTTCAAAACTTACCTCTGAAACTGATTGTAAGTTGGTTAATGGCGTAGCTGGTTTTTAATCCTATTCAGGCAGATTTAATGGGAACAATTAGCACCAGCTAGTACAGCACATTCTTTTATGTCAAATGATGCAGTTGTTGGTTATGTGCTCGCATAGTTTCCTCCAATCCTTTAATTTGTTGGGCCTATGACTACCCTTCATTTTATAAAAGCCCCTTATTAGAGACTGAGTTACTGCCGTGATATTTCTGATTTACATTATCTTCTCTCATGCTACAAAGTCACAAGGTCCTTCTTCATTAATGTCCAATGGACATTTTTAAGAATAAAAAAAAATGGTTTCAAGTAACACCATGATCTCCTGTGCTTACCTTCCCTTGTGTTTAAGGAGAAAGCCTTCATCAAGATTTCTTACTGAACGTGGAGTTTCATTCGATTGGCCAATCCCAAACATCTTTCCAGACTACATTATTTTTTGAATTTTCACTTTACGCGTTAACAGAACTGCATACATTGTTAATGCATTAGAAAACGGACTGCCTCCAGACTTCGAGTCTTAAAGTTAAGAATCTGTTTAGCCACCATTTTACAAGCTTCTTGTCAAACAACCAGAAGCTCAGAACAGGCTTCTTTAAACACCTTTTATTTATTTTTTCCAGTTCCTACTCTACTGACCGTTGCCGCGTTACAGTGCTTCCAATTTGCTCTGGATCTGAAGCGTAGGAGTCCGAACTGCTGTAACCATCTGCTGGTAAAAGAAAGTACATTTGTTTTGCATCATTAATATACTCTAGCAGATATAGAAATATCCATTTTTATTTAAAAAAATAAAAATAGGAATACTTCTTGGTATAAGTACAGCTACACTCAGATAAGGAAAATGGAGTACAGAAGGGCTCTGAATTGAGATCAACTTATCCTTTGCAGCAAGTTTTCATTCACTGAATATATCAGAACTACATTCTGTGTAATGTAAAAAATGAGATTAGAAAGTTCTTTGATACTTACTAACTGTATTTCCAGCTGTAAATTTTACAGATGAACTCATTTTGTTTTCTTCTGGGAGATCAGGCGGTTTCACAAGTAGGGGGCTAGTAGGGTTAGCGTGATCTAGATGGAAAAGCAAGTCTAAATAAATAAATGTATTCAAATTCACATTTACTTCTGATGCCAAAGCTTTACATCAGTTTTCTGCCCTTATCTGAAGTGCTGCACTCAAGACTAAAATTGTTGTATTTCAACACTTTTGATAGTTCTGTTTCTCAGTACTAACAGCTGGGAATCTTCACCTATTTATATGGGTAAGGAAAATTTAAAAGAAATGTATTGTGGATAGTTCTTTATGCTCATATGCTAAAGAGTGTGCATGAGTTACCCGACTTAAGGAAATATTGGTATATTGGGACACACAAATTGAGAAACCATTTTTTTCTTTAGGAAAATTATCAAACCTGAAGAAACCTACTTATTATTGTCCAGAATATTAAAAAAATAAAAAAACCCCAAGTCCTGCCAATATTCCCAAATGCTGTCAGGTTTCAAAATAATATTTCTGATCACAGTAGAACAAGTTTTATCAATGCAGGCTATGTTACAACTCCAGATATATTCATCTAAAGAGAAGAAAAAAGCCTGCATGTTTAAGGAAGCAAAACCAACTCTAATTGTACAAAACTGTTCTCATTAGCAAGAGAAAATATCCTACCACTTCCAGTTCTTTTAAGCTCCATTTCCTGCATGTGGATTTTGCTTGGAGTCATTCTTATGGGAACTGGGTGCACAATTGCAGTGTCCTGTGGATGAGATCAGAGTTAAGCAACATTAATTTAACTAAGAGTCTCTAACACCATGTTAAATGTAATTTCTAAATAGAGGTTCATAAATTTAATGATTTTTTTTTTTTTTTTTTACACAGTTCCAGGGAATTGAATATATCCATAAAACAAAAGCTCTATAAGTTGAAGTTTCTCTAACAATTATTCAGGTATAACCTAGCACTACTTTAAAAGGGCACTAGAAATGTTTCCATAGATTGTAAACAGGACCTGAATTTTACCAGCTTTCCAGCATTTTTTGCATACCAAGTAACTATTACTTCAAGCACATCTTAAAAAACACCGAAAAAACCCCCAAACTTAGAATTTGAAAACTAAACCTTGACTTTACTTATGATACCTCAGACAGTTATGGCCTCTTTAAATAGCATAATTCTCTACGAACTAGTACAAAGTACCTATTTTAGTAGGTAAATAGATTCAGAAGTCTTTAAAATAGTAAAATATGCTAAACTTTAGGTTAATAAACCCTATGGAATATATCTCGAGATAGGTGTTGGCCTTACACTGAAGCATTTTCTTTGTAGTTCAGAGAAGAGACTCCATTTTAAGGTACTTTACAGACAGCCCTTTCCATCTAGTTTGGAGACTGAGTGTAGACAGTTTAAAAAATAATAACTCAAAACTTATGTTTGCTCACGAGTAACCTAAAAATACAGACATACCTGACTGAGTGTTTTTCCTGTCATCTATATTCAGAATATACGTAGACATACCTGAGTTTTTTTCCTGTCATCTATATTCAGAATATACGAATGGGTGGGACAATGACAGCACCCAAAAAAAAGCTTCCCAGATTACATCATGTCCCAAGAAATAACAAGAAGTTTCAAAACTATCCCTGTATCAGAAATTTAATCTACTCTGACTACTAAAGTAGATCAACTTCACCAAGCATAATTCACATAAATATTTTCTAAAATGGCTAAAACTGACTTGTACTACTCTTGTTGCAAATATAAACTTTTAAAATCACTTTCTAGTCGCAGTTCAAACATTCTTGTTGCACCAGGCTTTTAGGAACAGTCATGACTTTAAAATATATTACTTTTCTCTCCCCCCCGCCCCATAATGAGATTATAATGCAAAGATCACTCCTGCTGTAGCTACTTCAGTCCTCTGCTGTAAATTAATGTGCAGCTACTACAAAAACCATGTCTCAAGTAGTTAAATGGATTTTTTAATAATGTATTAATTCATAATTCAGGTCACGAATCTAATTTTACACAAAACAACCTTAACATATTACCAACTTTCACTCACAATAGGCAAATTATGTTCCCATACTGAGGGATGAATGTATTGTTTTACTCATTCCACTTATCTTTTGCTTCCAAAGCAGCTGTTTTTCCAACAAAAAGTAAAATGAACTGGTCTATGAATTTAGTTTTTATTCAGTTATTAACAAGTGCTCGAGAAAGCTGTTTCTCTTCTCTGGGAAAGCAAATGTTCAATAAATCACTGTTGAGACTGTTAAAATAAGAAGTCTGCACACTCATACTGAAAACTTGCTGTAATTGGTTCTTAATTGCATACAAAAATAAAGACTCTGAAGTATCTATTCCCAAAGCCTGTTACCTTACCAAGCAGCAAAGATGCTCACCAGTCTTTAAATTTTTTCTCAACTACATGTACTGTAAGCAAACGACTCAAGGATGTGATCTCCCAGTATATTTTGTCTTTCTATTGATTTTTCTATTTATACACACATGCACACACACACAAATCTATGGCTATACATGAGTTTTCCATATATCATTACTGTTCTACTTTTTACATCATCAACATATTGGAAAAATTTTCAAACTTTACATTTCTGTCATTTACTAATTATGTGTAAAAATTAATTACTGTCTTATTGTGGAAACAAGACTGTGATAGCTCTTTACTCACAAGCAATTATACACAGGAAGAAACAACTATAAACTGACTTTCACCATGTTTAGTTCATTAAAACATAAAAAATACAGTACGTTTAAACTAAAAGAAGTCTCTCTTAGATGAAAAAGGGCTGGTTTTCACTTTAAGTGTGACTTTATCATTTCTTGAGTGTTTACTAAGGGCAATTCTGAGGACAGGGAACAGTAGTTTGAATTCTAGCTTCCACCATCTAGAAATGCTATTTCCACATAAATATCAGTGTTAACTCTGAGCATGAAGCACTGATGTATTTAAAATATATGTATTATATCTTTTCAGAAGTGATCTTTTTAATACCCAAAGCAGTTAAACGCATATTATGTACACCTATTATAATTTGTTACATAATTATATGGATGCTAACACCATAATTAATTAAATTAAAATGGACACTAACAATGGTAATTCGTCAGAAAAGCAGAATGAAAGCAACAACTAAACACTGAAATAATTTAATGAATTTCAGAACTGCTTCAATGTCACATGCTGTGAAGTTTAAAACCAGCAGAACTTGAAACACTGTAGTGAATTTCTGGCTCCCAAACCTGGCAAGATATTTAACTACATAATCCTTCAGAGCACTCCTCACCGAGTAAAGCAGTAGAAGAAGCACAGGTTTAGCTGCAGAAATACTAAAAGCCTTATTAATAAGTAACTTGGTGAAAACTTTAGGAGTATGAAATACCACACCCATTAAAGGCCAGTAGTTTTTTCAGTGAAGTTGGTACTATAAGCTTCTAAAAGTTTGTGCAAATCAATCTCTGCAACTTTAAAAACAAAACAACACTGAAGACAAATCTAAAAAAAGACTGGTTTATCACTGGGAGTTGCCCTTGTGTTGACTTATAAATATTTTGAAAAAAACATTATAGCAGTGTTGTATTCTTTCAAAATCAAGGAGAAAAAAAAGCATTCATTGCACTCAAATTTTAAACAGGAGGAGTACTAGAAAATTTATATTCTGAAAATAAGCACAAAAATTAAGAAGCCTGCCACCATTCCCCAAAAAGCAGTCCATGGAATCATGCATAACAGCTAAATACAATGAATGGAAATTCAGTGTTAATAAAATTAATTTCAAACAAGCAAGCTAAGTGATTGACTTACAGGATCAGCTGGTGCAATGTTAGAATCAAATTGGGTCAGAGTTTGTGAGCTTGAAGAGCGTTCGCTAAATGTCTCCCACTGCTGAACAGACAGAGGAGAGAAGTCAGCACGATGAGAAAGATGGGAGTAAAAGATCACTGAGGAGATTTAGCATAGAGGTTGCACTGGAAAGTACTATATTTGCACTGGACTTGCCCTGGAAAGCACATTCATACATGCTAAGTATTTGACATTTCAGTCTGAGATTGTTGTGCGACCAACTTTGTTATCTGGCAATATTCACCTTTACATTTACATCTGATAATGAAGATACAGGTGCACAGTCAACACACGAGTACCTTCAGAGTTCACCTTTGCCAATGAAAATCAGACAAGTAAAAATCTGATTAAGCCATTCAAATACCGTAAAGATAAAAATCAGTGCCAAAAATTGTGTCTGTGAAATTATAAAACCCACAGAAAGGTTCTTCAGCTTTGTAGCTGCTGAGTTTCTAATGTATTTTGCAAATGCTAATTTTCTTACAAAATCCCAGACAAATCCACAGAGAGCAAAATACTCCAATTACACCAGTTGAGCTTGCCAGTGCAACCCCTGAGAAGTGATTCTATGCTGTAAAAGAGTATTTTTTACAAGTCTAAATCACTGAGGAGAAACGTATTTTGTAAATGCTAATTTTCTTAAAAAATCCCAGACAAATCCACACAGAGCAAAATACTCCAATTACACCAGTTGAGCTTGCCAGTGCAACCCCTGAGAAGTGATTCTATGCTGTAAAAGAGTATTTTTTACAAGTCTAAATCACTGAGGAGGCAAAGAATTAAATTCAAAAACACTATTGATTACTAAAGAGCAAATAAGTCAATCTCTGAACAATTTTGTAAGATATAGGCATGCTGTATCAATACATGGTTGTCAAGAGTCCTCATGCTTATTAAGTCAAGCTACAGCCACAGCTGGATCAACAAAGTACCAAAGGACATAAAATCAGCCAATTATAAAACCCACAGAAAGGTTCTTCAGCTTTGTAGCTGCTGAGTTTCTAATGTATTTTGCAAATGCTAATTTTCTTACAAAATCCCAGACAAATCCACAGAGAGCAAAATACTCCAATTACACCAGTTGAGCTTGCCAGTGCAACCCCTGAGAAGTGATTCTATGCTGTAAAAGAGTATTTTTTACAAGTCTAAATCACTGAGGAGGCAAAGAATTAAATTCAAAAACACTATTGATTACTAAAGAGCAAATAAGTCAATCTCTGAACAATTTTGTAAGATATAGGCATGCTGTATCAATACATGGTTGTCAAGAGTCCTCATGCTTATTAAGTCAAGCTACAGCCACAGCTGGATCAACAAAGTACCAAAGGACATAAAATCAGCCTTTGATCCAGAAACAAGATCACAAGTGACAACAGGAATTGCTAAATTTGTTATACTTTGGTAAAATAACAAGTAAATATTAATCAAGTTCCAAACACTACAACAAAAATTACAAATACAAAATTTTTAGTGCTCAGAAAATTTGACAAAAATTAAGTTAGTGTAGTTGTAAAAACAAATCAGTATTCTTGTCCCATCTCTATAGGCAAATAAACGTAAATGATCCAGAAGATACAGGACAAACAATATGGTGTTAGTTAACCTGCACCCACATGCTCCTCTACATCAAGCTATATTCAGTGAATAGCCTGTATGTTAACCTGGTCTAAACCAGTTATTTCCAAAATAACTCTTTCTGGAAATTCCTAAATAACTGTTTTCAATCAGCAGAACGTTAACTCAGAAAAATATTAAATAAATGTCTAAGTGCTTTCATGTGTGGTGCTGCTCCTTGTAGAGACAGAGCCTTCTCTCCTCACTTCAAACATTAAATTAAGGCAAGGATTGTGGGATAATGTTCATATGAGGTTTTGGGGTAGGTTTTTTTTTCTTGTTTTGGTGGTGGTGGGCATTTGGTGTTTTGTTTTTTTTTTTTTTTTAAAGTGTTAGTTAACCTGCACCCACATGCTCCTCTACATCAAGCTATATTCAGTGAATAGCTTGTATGTTAACCTGGTCTAAAATAGTTATTTCCAAAATAACTCTTTCTGGAAATTCCTAAATAACTGTTTTCAATCAGCAGAAATTTAAACTCAGAAAAATATTAACTAAATATCTAAGTGCTTTCATGCGTGGTGCTGCTCCTTGTAGAGACAGAGCCTTCTCTCCTCACTTCAAACATTAAGGCAAAGATTGTGGGATACGGTTCATATGAGATTTTGGGATGGGTTTTTTTCTTGTTTTGCTGGTGTTGGGTGGTTGGTGTGGTGGTTTTTTTTTAAAAAAACACAGAAAACTACCTCCTTCATGGACAGAATCTAATGAAAGCTTTTTAGTAGGGATGTAAGGTTTCCCTAACTGCTGTGTCCCATTCTCTGTATTAAACTTCATCTCTGTGTCACCATCCCTTCAGGAATGGGCAGCGCTGCAAGTAGCTCAGAGCTCTAAAGCTGAGCAAGCCAGTTTTTACCAAGGCAGAAACTGGCCAAGTTCTGCCAGCCCTTCCCCTGATTTGGCCTCTTGCATTTACACAGCTGCTCGTTTTCATGACACATGCATTAATATTTACTTTAGGACTACTACCCTTTTAAACTTGATGTGGCCAGTGGCTTCAAAGTTACCGGTGAGACTGGCAAACAGACCGCTTGGTTACAGAAGTATTGTTTCTTAATATTTCAAAACTTCCATAAAGGCAAACAGCATCTATATTGTGAGAGGGCTGGGGCACCTCTCCTATGGTGACAGGCTGAGAGAGTTGGGGTTGGTCAGCCTGAAGAAGAGAAGGCTCCAGGGAGACCTTAGAGCCCCTTCCAGTATCTAAAGGGGGCTACAAGAGAGATGGGGAGGACTCTTGATCATGGAATGGAGCCATAGGATGAGGGGCAATGACTTCAAACTGAAAGAGGGGAGATATGAAGAAGAAATTCTTTCCTGTGAGGGTGGTGAGACACTGGAAGAGGTTGCCCAGAGAAGCTGTGGCTGCCCCATCCCTGGAGGGGTTCAAGGCCAGGCTGGATGGGGCTTGGAGCAACCTGGTCTGGTGGGAGGTGTCCCTGCCCAGGGCAGGGGGTTGGAACTCAATGATCTTTAAGGTCCTTTCCAACCTGAACCATTCTATGATTCTATGTTATAGTTCAAATCTATGCTAAAATATCATTTTTTAGATATGATGCTGAATTTACCTCTTATTCTACTCCTCTGAAGCCAAACTGCAGGACATTTATTACTTGTCCTCAGGCTCCCTAGCCAGGCACAGACAAATGAACACCGACACCTCCTGACTGCTGTCAGGAATATGCTATTTGTGCTCCATCTTGAACTACTACCAGCAACTAGTTACTGCTGATTCCCTGGTTAATAGAAAGCTACTTATATGAAGGATCTACTGGACTAACTCTCAAACCCTGTGCAAAGTTTAAGAGGGCTGACAATACAACTGATTTGCTAGGATAAAACTTCTACTAGCTGAAATTAAAATAGTTATCTTCTAGACTTGCAAAAATGTTTCAAAAATACTTTCAAAAGTTTAATTACTAGAAACTAAAACTCACAGCAACCTGAACTGTTACTAAAAGAACACCAAGACACTAGAAACAAGGTGTAACTGTTGTGAACTCAGAAGCAAATCTGTGTCAAAGCTAATATGGGCCATTAGATTTTTTTTCAACAAAAATTTATTAGGGTTTTCTTTTTTTTTTTAAGCTCTCAGAACTTACTGCTCAGCCTTGAGACTGGATGGAAAGGATGTCTGAAGAGAGAAGTGAAGGGATGAGAGTGTGAAGCATGTAGTATCCAGAGCTAGGTGAACTGTCATGGTTCCTTTATTCTGAAGTTTGAGATTGAGATCTTGGTCCAGATCTTGTGAGCTCACAGTAACCGAGCCCAACAACTGAAGCCTAAAATTCAACTATGAACTATAACGAACAGTGTAACCAACAGTTTTGAAACTAATGGGGATGAATCTGCTTGGAAAGGAAGATGATCCAAAGATGCAAAACTTTTTCAAGCAATTCATTTGTTGATGACCGTTTTAAGAGGTTCAGTTAGACTGGTGCCTTCAGTAATACAGAATTTTTTTCATGGCATTAAAACCTTGAGGACTTTGACCTGACTCATGCTGAGAAGAAAATGCTGAGGAGCAAGAAGCAAGCAATATAGCTGAAAGATAACAAATTCCTTTGTGTTAGAACACAGACTCCTAACATTTAATAACTGTTTAACTCATTTTAGTATAGTTAGTATCTGGTAGTATATTTAGTGTAAGAACTTTTCCAAACCTTTTAAAGTTTTAGATTTTCAGAAAAAAAATACCACATTGTCTATCTGAATGGACAAAGTCAGTTTTACAAGCTTTTGACCCACAGAGAATTGTCATTAACTTTGTTCCATCAGTGCAACTACTTTATTCAATTGCTGGACACTGTTGCCCTGGACCCTGAAGGAATCTGTTCAGTTATGATGCAATTTACCAGATTATTAGATAATTAAATCTTCATTGCAAACATGAGGGAATGTATCAATGCAAATTTCAATACAGTTGCAGATGTTTATAGCTTGTTATCAACCACTGATTATCTGGTCTCCTCCCTCCTAAAGCATAGCTTTTTACTAACAGTCTAAGAGTCACTCTTTGAAACAGAACAACTAAGAATTAATAAATCATTTCCAACATTTTTTATTTGTTAACGACAACGCTGTAAGGCCAGCATTGGCCCTTAAGAGGAACAGCAGACTTCAAAGTCCTTCCACCTAAGAGGAAAAAAAAAGCTTCCTCTGCTCCTAACTGTAATCCTAAAAATTTGCTTATTTTCTGTTTCATACTGACTCTCCTTTGGTTTGTCTAAATCTTTTACTACCAATCTCCTATTCACTTGAAGTCTAACGAAGAAAGAAGCAAGCAACAAAAAGCTCTTTCAACACGAAAAGCAGATAACACTCAGCTACTGACAGAACTACCTTAGACATTAAAACAAGTTTTAGGTTCTTTTTGAGAGTCTCAGATTAAGTGGAAAGAGCTTTCAAAAAATAATTTCAATACTTTTTCCCTTCCCTCCCCCCTCCCCAAATGACAAATAAGCCTACATCATCTTTGTAGTATGGTTACCATCAGGAACTCATTTGAATCTCTGAGGTAGCTCTTAGAATAAAACATTGGTTTATTCTAAGTCAAAGGCAAAAGTGTTACAACAGAGCAACAAGAAAAAACTCCAGGAATCAACCTCTTACAGGCTTTTTAAACAATGGGCATTTGTGAAAAAAAAAAATAAATAAATCTTGTTTGGTAACTTCAGTTTCAAATTCTAACAAAACATAGCTTTACTGTCTAAGACTGCTTATATAGCACATGTGTATGGTAAAGGAGGATAAAGCATAAGTACATAACAGCAAAAATGTAAAATGTAGCTTCTCTCACAATGAGACAGAAAAATCAGATGGAAAACATTACCTTTTTTACAATTTAACACATGTAGAACTTTCCTGTGTCTATTGTACTGATAACACTTTCACAGTTTGCAATCAACAGTCCACATATGATGATTTACCGATTCACACACAATTTAGTTAATGACTGGCAATGAAATAACTCAAAAGTGCTGACCTCACTGCTCTGATTCAGTTCTGGCCAGGTCTGGTTTAGGGATGGCATTGATGGAGACTTGCTTGGAGGTGCTTCTGCTGGAGAGCTGGAGTAACCTACCTCGCCAGTCTGTTCCCCAACTTCTGAAATGACAGGAATCACTATAAACCACAATCACAAATTGCATTCCGTTCTCAGAAGAGCTGCTCACATCTCATGGAAAATGCAAAGTATGTTTTTGGTTTCTGCTCTTCCAAGGAAACACTTCACAGCAGACAAAAAATCCACATTCAATTCAAATATACTACTTATCAGACAGCTACTCTTATTTTGAGGATCTTCCTGAAATTTGGACTACGAAGATTACTCTGTACCACCCCCTGTATTTTGGCTTTTAAAAAGCATTTTTAGATTTAGAAAAGAATTTTAGATGTCATGAAGAAATAAATAATTCTTTCTTACATTATGAGAAAATGGCTTCACACTAATGTTTATTACACCAAATCCAGCACTGAGAAATTTATCTTAGAGAATACCTCCTTATATGAAAGGTTAAAGCAAAAGCAGTATTATTGATGCAAACACACCCCAGAAATATGAAAACAGATGAAGAAAACCATTCCTTTAGATTATTGTCCAGAAAATATTTTAAGTTTTAAGCCTCCTCACTAAAACAATTGTGTTTCCATTGATTGCATTTTGCAAATTGAACACGTAGAGCAACTGTCAACGTTGCAACTCCACATTCTTACTGTTATTTCAGTTTCCTCTGAGCTTTCAGCAAGTACAGTGTCTTGCAGAAACATCCCTCCTTCAGCACTGTACACATTTTCATGATGCAGCAGGCTTATTTTTGTTTTGTTCAAACTATTAGAGAATTGGGTGAAGTAAATCCAAACAGCAGATTAAGCCTTCTGCATAACACAGTAAAATCCTACTTATTGTGTCTTCTATTTTACAATATAACAATGCAAGCTAAAGCAATGCACTGAATGCCTCAAAAAGCTGAAGTTCAGATTACAACTGTGTAATGTAACAGGAAGAGTTGAGCGAGTGACTGATAAGTAGCTGGACATTTTAACAAGATGTTTGCAGAATTAAAACCCTGAACAAGACAGAATATTGCACAAGAGAAAAGATGGCTTAATTAAATTACCATTTAAAAGGACTACTTGATAGAAGTTTAATTCCAGATGACTGCCACAAGAGTGTGTGACACACTGTACCAAAAATTGATTAAAATTTATATAAAGGACTGGTTTCAGGCTCTGCAGCCTGCTCTTCTGCTACGCCAGCTTAATATTCTGTCTGCTGTCCTCAATTCAGAAGAAATTCCTAACAAATCCAGTGTCAAATTGAACTGGAAACATCTGAATAGCCAATGGTGACCAACTGCACCTTTAAAAACTGGGAACAAGCCATTATTGTCTCCAAAGTGGTGCTGGGGCCAGCAAGAGGCACAGTTGAAAAAGAACAACCAAAACACTGAAGTCCAGAAATTAATTGTCCCATCTTGAGGCCGGGGCAACTGAGGTGCTACTGACATGAAAAAAGCCACACACAGAAAACAAAAATCTCATCAAATTTTCAAATGTCCTTTAAGCTTCCTGTAAATAGTCAGATATCAGGTTGAGACTTGATGTTCCCAAAATTGTGCTCGGCACCTAGCATCTTGCACTACCATCCTTTAGGGAAAATGGCTTTACAAGTTGTTCCAGATAGAAACTGTATCCAATACCCGCTTCAGGCAAAAAGCAACTGGCAATAAAAAATAATCTACATCAAGCTGATACTTACAGACGGAACGATGGCACCAAGCAGTCAAGATGACATACTGTGGTCATAGTACACAAAATAATATACTAAGTTCAAAATATGCCTGTGGTAACATTTTGGGAATGCATATTGTGTATCGATTGCTCTGAAGTGTAATATGGATTAAAATTTTTTAATGTGTTAAACACACACTCAATTCTCATTTCAGCAGTGGAACACTCCATAACTGAAGTAACTACTAGTGTTAAACACAAGGTCAAAGGATAAGGCTGAGAACTGCTGTGGACAGACCACGCAGATACCTGTAATTCAAGGAATTTTGCAAGTATCTACACAAAACGTGCAGAAGGCACCTATGGAAGACTTCAGAGTTCAGGTAATTAAGTTGTGTAAAGCACACAGCATGGCGGATTCTTTTTCCTACAAAGAAATGGCATTGCTGCAGCAGCCCAAACAAAAAAACAATTTCACAGAAAAGGAAAAAAAACTTGCTTCAAGTTTCGTAAAGGGTTGGGAGCTTTAATGGAGATAAAAATCTAGTTTAAAGGAAAATATTTACATTTATTTACATAACAGGAAGTGAGATTAGTACTCTTTTCAATTGCAGACAAAATTCTGCCAAATGCAGAATGCAGATGCTATCAAGAGCATTCAATTCATAAAATAAATCTATAAACACTTAGAAAAGTATCTGTACAACTGCATGACTTCATGCTCCCATTTTCATTCACTGCGGTTGTCTTCTACAGTCACTCTTACGCAGACAGATCTTGCTCATCCTGAAGAGCTGACATTATCTATCTACAAATACCACAACACAGCGTTAAATCATAACTGGAACTGCTGCAATCCAAATAATTCTTTGAAGTGTACGACCCAATTAAAAATACTGAGGTCATTCAATTAATTGTATTGTAGATTTACCACATGATTCTAAGAACTTAAAACATTTCTCTCCTGAGTCAGCAGAAAGACTTTAGCACCTCATTTAACTTTTTTTCTGTAGAGGTGTAGTGCTCTACCAGAAAAACGACCAACTCTATGAATGCTTTATTATACAATAGGTCTATGTCATGTGAGAGAAATACAAATCCCTGGTCATGAAATCAGATGTAGGACAAGACCAACACATTAACAGGTTTGGGAGACCTCAGTTGGTCACATAATAGATTTACAGGGGCTGATGAGGAAGAGGCTGCCAGAGCAGACCATGAGAGCTCTTCCCTCCGTCTGATGGAGACACAGAGAAGTATCAGGGGGCTCCCTGCACCCTTATCTGCTGGCCACCAGTTCAAAAATCAAAATGGAAAGAGACAGCAAGTTCCAAGCCCAGAGCAGAAGCATGGAAGACCAAAGGGAAAATTTCTAACAAAAGGACAGAGTTAATAAGAGTACTGTCAACACTTTTGAACTAAGTTTCTCATCTTGCACACTGGTTTAAAAAAAGACATTCAAGTAATTCACCTTGAACACTTTGAAAGTACGTTATTCACCCTGAGGCTTCAGTCAGCAGGAGATGACTAACAATCTCTTTACAAATGAAGTTGTATCTCATAAAAAAAGTGCACTCAAAAAGATACTCTGGTGCCGTATTTTTCAGTTTCTATTTCTGAGCAGGCTGCAGGAAGCAAGCTTTATTAAATACAGCTTTTATGGGAACCAAAAAGAAAAAAATATTACAGAATTTAAACTGGTTGATCTTTCTGGGCTGATTGTCAGTCTTTAAGTTGTCATGCATATTAGTCTGCGCATACTAGCTATGAATAACTTAATTTAGACTAAAATAGTAAATGTATATTGGTGAACTGGATTATTGTAACTGCAAGTAAAATCACATCAATAACTCCTCCTAAGGTCTTTTATTCAACATACAAGCTTCGGTGATAATTTGTGTTAGATGCTATAAAAGACAAGCTATTTCCAATACTAGTGGCCCAAATTAAGAAAAAAATGATACAAACCCCATTTTTTTACTACTTTTATAAGTAGCTTTTCTTCAAATTTAAGGACCACTTTGTACCCCATGAAAATAAGTTAATATTTGATATTAACAAAATCGCCTGTAAGATAAGAGTAATAAATAGACACGTGATACTTTTTGGTTTAATGTCTAATTTATAAAGTTTCCAGACAACCTCATCTAAACAATAAAAGCCTTGAAATCTACTACCAATAAAGGCAGTAGAAGATCAGGTACGTGTTTACTCATACTGAAAACACTTCAGTTGGAAAGGTTCTCTGAGGAGCCAAGATACTCCCACAGAAAATGCTTTAATAATTAAAGCCGAGGTAGTAAGAGCCACAGTATCTAGCTGAAGAACTCGTCAATAATTGCCAGATAAAAGTCTTTGACATCCTACAAACACAGTATGAAGAGATCCCCTTTGAAGTATTTAGTAAAAAGAAATAAAATTCTAGGAAATCATAGCAGCTGTGCACCCACAGCATAACCTGACTTTCCAAGCAAAGACTGATTGTTAAGTAGTAATCTAAAGCAGTTTTTAAACATTCAGATTTGTTTATCTGTTCTAAATAAAAAAAAGGAAGATGGCCACAAACACGCTGTTTTTAAGCGCCACTTTACATGGAACAGTAGTTTGCTTTTCGGAAGATGGCCACAAACATGCTGGTTTTAAGCACCACTTTACATGGAACAGTAGTTTGCTTTTCAGTTCTGGGACTGAGGTTTTGGTACACATTAACAAGCAGAACTCATACATTCAATGGTTTATCTGGGAGCATTCAAAGGTAAAGGACTACTACTTTTACACTACACAGTCCTACCTCTAGCATTGAATCTGGGAATATTTTCTAAGAACCTTCAAGACTTAGAAACTTACATCATATTTTCAGACATGAGGGTGAACAGGAAGCATATTCATTTGAAAGCAAGTTTGAAGTATAGCTGGATTGGGAATTTTGAACACAACAAGTGATCATGAATAAAATCCATACCGTGGCAATTTTGTTTTCCTTAACCTTTAAAGGACACAGGCAGCATTTCCAAATGCAATGGTCAATATGTGTACTCTTCCCAGATAACTCTTCCTGCACAGAAACAAGTACTACAGTTCTAAAAATTCCACAGTGCTTTACTGACTAATGTGTTACAGAAACCTTTAAATATCTGCTGGTATACTTTAACAACTACACCATGATTTGAAAATAGCAAAATTTATGTTGAAGCATGGTCTTACCCGTTGAGTCTTCCAAATCAATCAGTTTGGGCATTAAACTTTCAGGTAACTTTTCTGGCAAGTCATACCCATTTTTCCTAGCAACTACCAGATGAAATGCAGCACAAAACTCATCCAACGTCAGTGCACCATCTTTATCAAAATCTGACAGCTCCCTAGGAAGGAAAACTTAGTATAAATAAAATTTCTTCAAATTATTTTATTTCCAAAATACATACTTCTACTTGGAAAATCAAAAAAAATGCAGTTTATACTCCATTTCACCCTTTTAAACACTTTATATTAGCAGTCCATGCTTTACTCTTCAAAGATGAGCCTTCATTAATGCCATTTCTTAGAGCTTAAAGACCATTTAAACCTACTTTTATCTCTCCAGGTTTTTAATTCATTTAAGACAGCACTACACAATACATTTGGCCTCAGATTTTTGGCAAAGTCTACTCAAGAAACGATAATGCTGAGGCAAGGTGATTTATTTCAAATGGGAAAATACCTGAAGTAGAAATCATTACACTGAAAGAAATATCAAATCTGCCAAAGTGAGTCATTTAATGACAGCATGCAATGATGCAGAACAAATTCCAGAATCCAAAGAAAAACAAGCTTTGCACCAAGTCAAAGCTAAATTTGTCACCAAGTTCCAGTAAGTACATTTGAGAACATTTGCATCTGTACATTTAAACTAAGATTCAAATAAGTAAATACAGCATTTGAGAACATTTGCATCTGTACATTTGATTTAAACTAAGATTCAAATAAGTAAATACAGATAAGGAATTATTGGAATGTAAATGTATCTTCAACAATAAAAACCTCAAATTGCTTCTCACTCTGAAGTGTTTCAAAATTCCTCAAAAGCTCAAAATGCCTTCCAAATTGTGCCAGCTGTGACCCACTGAAGCCCACTAAAGTAATATTGGCATAAATATGAGTAGGACTGAACATATTAGAGTACTAGTGAAATTTCTCTTAATAGCACTTTCTAGTAAACAGATTATTAGACGACTGCTAGAGAGCTGTCATCTTTCCAAATAATTATCCCAAATAAAGACACATTAACACTTACCAAATATGAGAAAGTTCAAGAATAGGTAGTTTTGACTTAGTGAAAAATTCTTTAGCTGCAGATCCTGAAAAATTACAATAACAATTTTTCATATTTAAAGCAAGTTAAATCATAAGACTTAGAGCTATAGTAAAGAAGATGAGCTATTTAGCAAAAGTTTTGGGAAAAATGACACTACTGGGGTTAAAGGAAAAAGGCAAATTGGTTTCAAGTCCTTTCTTGGATTACACTGGAGTTTAACTAGACCATTATCAGTGACACTACTGGGGTTAAAAGAAGGAAAAAGGCAAATTGGTTTCAAGCCCTTTCTTGAATTACACTGGAGTTTAACTAGACCATTATCAGTAAAATTTAGAACTTCCTTCAAAATGGTATGCAAACCTCAGCACACAACAAAGTCTTTGTAACAGAACTGCTGCACCCACAATTATATTTTTTTAAAGAGTAACTTACCTGGTATAAATCCATTTAGATCAGGTTGAATGGTTTTAAACTGATTAACATAATACTGCCTTTGTTCATCAGTTATTTTCCAGGGGTCATCATAACTACTTGATTGCCTACGAATTTCATTTGCTGTTGTAGCTGATGCTACAGTTCGTACTGTTGTCTGGTCCTGAAATGAAATATTTTTCCTCAGTATTATCTACCTAAAATGCTTCTATGAATTCTCAACTTCTTGCCTTCAAAAAATAAAGCATAGTTAAATCTCACAGTAGTTTAACAACTGCAGGAAACTATCAGCAGATTGCATCTACAGGATAATGGCAGGGGATTTTTGCACACTGATACATATGGATAGGAATGACTGCAGATATGTAAGCAGGAAAAAAAAGGTACAACAAAATGCAAAAAAGCTAAACACATGTTTTAAAGCCATAATTTTTGACATTTTTTAAAATTAGTAGCTTTCAGTTAATCATTTCAAATGAAATCAACTCAATGAAACAAGTATCTGTTGGGTAAATAGCACTGAACACACTACAGCACAGATACACAGTAAACATTGGCAATGAAAATTATATTTAAAAAATAAAAGAAAGGATCGCAACATCAATCTGAATGAAGCAAATCAAATACCAATAAAGTGTCACACCTGGACAGAAGCAGGATGCATGGCTAAAAGAGCACTGGTTGGTGGGGTATCTGCAAAACTGACCCAATTTTCTTGATGGGGTGGTGGTGAATGGCCAGACCATATGGGATCACTAGAAGTAGATGAGCCTGAAAGTAGAAGAAACATTTCCTTTTCAAAAGACAACCTTGAAAACTGAGTAAGAACTATGGATATGGAAAGCCCTCAAAACCAAAATAATCCTGAAACACACGCTCCTGTCAGGGAGATACACACTTGTAGAACAGTGAAGAAAATGAAAACCAAATTGCACCAAGTTGACAAAGCTCACCTCCTGACAACTCACTCCTGTAGGTTTTTACCTTAGGTCAGCTTAAATCTGTACTAAAGAGAAGTGAGGAACAAGCTGATTGCAACATGTATAAAGTGTATATTGGGTTTTACCCATTTAATATGTTTTGAATGAGTTAATTAATACTCCACATTTTCACTTAACTGCACTGAGCAACACTTGTATGGACAAATTTAAAAGTGGCATACAATATTAGTATGCAACTGTATTATTAAACTTTTTTCTTTTTTAGGTTTTAGTTTGCCATTCAAAGAACAAAGCCTTGGAAACTCCTCTTACAAATCAGGCTTTTTGGCACAGATAATTTTTTTTTCTAAATTATTTCTAGACTAACTTAACTCAGTTGCTTAAAAACAGGCCAAGAATAATAAAACACATCTGTATAGAGTGCTGACATCTGCAGTGTTTTAACTATCTGGAACACAGTAATTGAGATTCACCCAGTCCCTTGTCACAATCTACTTCTGAAGTACTGCTGATGTTCAATGTCTTAATATTAAAATAACAATGAAGCAATTATAGAAAGATTTGGCCACCCACTGCTCTATGTACAAAGTCCTCAAAATTCTCTTCAACTGCACTTGTAAATTAAAAATTTAAGGAATTCAGATCAGAGGAAAACAAACCATCTAGAACAAGTTTAGAAGAATAACTCCATTCTCCTCTTTGACTTCTGAAAGAAACGCTGAACTCCTTAAATCTAAACAGCAGCTGTGACTGATGACTTTAATCTACTCTTCTTGCTCAACTAAATGCTTTCTCTTGAAATACATTAAATAAAATCATACTTAGATAGGAATTTCTGCCTCCTATGTAGAAGCAGATTTCCTTTTAAAAGGCAGGTCAACAACTTCTGAGTTTCTCCAAGCCCTCCACGCAATCCACAAACAAGAAAGATGACATTAACATCATCATTTTAATCCTACCACTAAGACCTAAATCGAAGCAATGAAACACAAGTATTGTAGACTAAATACCATCCCTATCAGAAGTCCACTTATATTTAAGCAAACTATTTATTAAGCTGACAAATATCAACAGTTTCAGGTTCGTGGAGACTGATGACACTACGAGTACACAATCTGCAGTGAAGGTAGTGTGAGAATCAGTGAGGCACACAGAGGGCTAACATCTAAAGGAACAGTAACATTGTTAGCATACAAATTGCTATATAGTATCTTCCAACATGCAAGTACTCTCTAATTCCATAAACGACCTTTTTCATAGGAGAAGGTAATGAAAGAAATGCTTATGACTGCTTTATCTTTGCTCTTCTGCTACATACAATAGCTGTAATTGTGCACAACACATTTAATCTTGAGTTATACAGAATAAAAATTGATATTTCCAAGGGGAGATTTTCTGAAGGAGCACTAAGGTCAAATATACAAAATTGAAAAGTTACATTATTTCTGAATTTCATCAAAATATGATAATACCACCAAGGGGTTTTAGGGGTTTGTTGTTTGGTGGGGTTTTTTGCTGGTTTGATTTTTGTTTCATTTTGTGGTTTTTGTTTATTTGTTTTGTTGTTTGGTTTTTTTTTTAAATTTGTCAGGGTTTTTTGTTTGTTTGTTTTCAAAGTTAGCTTTACTAGGATAAAAAGCCACTACTAACTACTCCTTTGTTCCTAAATACGCCTCCACTTCTGGAAGCCCCTGATGTGGCCTGGAGCTTCTAGTGACTTTATCCAAAATCGATAATAAAAGCCATGTGTTTGACAACACTTTTTACCTTGGGACTATTCATCAGGAGCTGCCCTAACTCTGAAACACTGAAAAGCTCTGTCTCCCTTGGGACAGGACCACAGAGAGTAAGATTCAGACAAGTCCTTCCCCTCTCTCCTATGGGCATGGCACACTCATATTTGACTTTTGATACAATGGCTCTCCCCTTCTCTGCCCCTCAGACACCGACATTATTACACTAACTTTATATATATTTACTCTGCTTTGACTTTACCCAACAAGTTGTCTTGGTGCAGCTCAATTTGTACCCCCCGTAGCACAGCGCCTCTTCCAAAGCAGTACTTTGGCAGTGATGGAGGTGCCAGTAGCACCAAACTGTCCCACCTTCAGAATATTTCACAAGTACTATGAGAACCATTTCCTTTCTGTTTAAATCATCCCAAGAAGAATAAACTTGGGATGATTCAGTGCTTCACTGTTCCTGTCACTCACTCTGTGATGCAACATTTTAGGACGTGCAGTGAGAAGGCTGAAGAACACTGAAGAACAATTACTTTACTAGTAACTGTGGACACCTGGAGCTCCACACATACTCATGGGCTGCCACCAGCCAGCAACTTAATTCCCAATCATTAGAACTGCATCTAATTGACATTTAAACTAGAGATAGTCACCACTCACTTTCTTCTCAAACTACAAAACCAGACTGGGAACGCTGAGGTAAAAGGAAAGGTAGAACAAAACTAGGTCACAGAGAAGACTTGGAACAATCAGTGTATTTTTATTTTATGATTTGCAACCCAATGAAGAAACAACCTCCAGTGGTCTCTGTGCATTTTCATCAATGAGAACACCATTAACAGCAATTTATATGGCCATAGACCTCAGACCAATTATCAGCTGGTGAAGTCTAATGCACTATCTTTAGTATGAAGATATAACTTGAATTCCTGTGGCTGCTCTATATCCTTCTCCTCCAGCCTGCCTGAATATCTTGCCAACACACTGATAACTTGTGGAAAACTATCTAGTTTCCTTTGGGATAAAAGTTAAGTCCTCACTTTAAGCTACAAATTTAAGTGTAAGAAATTGTCTATCTAGATAATATTTAAGCTTGTACTTTTCAATAACTGTACAAATGTGGGTTTACTTACAGAGAGGTAAACTTTCAACTAACTTAAAAAAACTAGCAAGAGCTCACCTTACCACCAATATGTGATGAAACAAAATCAGAAGGTAAGTACAATTTTAGCAATAAGACAATGCTGTAGAGCTCTTTCCTCCCTTAATAATCACATCCAGGTAAAAAATAATTTTTAACATGTAATAAGGCAATTGTCAACAGTTACTGAAGCAGTGACTAGGAGACAAAGGACTATTCAGTCCACTGCAAGCAGAGTAAATACCTCAGGACTCTAAAGATGCAAGGGAACTGTTAGTACAGTAAACATGTTCCATTTCTGTCCATCAAGTTTTCTGGCTCTTGATTTCATGAGCTGCAGCAAAATCTCTCCCAATGAGGACAAGAAATAAGTGCAGCTTACGGCTGCAAGTTCTCAGACATCAAAACACAACTTTGATGTAAAGCTAAAGAAATCTAACAGAGGTCCTATGACTGAACAGAATACCTCAGATTTTTTACCAGTTTGAAATCATTATTTGGATACTACCAACGTAAATAGTCTGCTTTGCTTCCAGTTCAAACAGATTACAAGGTAGTAAAAGACAATTTCTAGCCCCTATTCTGACATGCTACTCAACTATCATTTGAAGTGGGGAAGGGATTCTTTCTCCCAACTTTGTCACAGTCAGCATCCTTCCGGCAGCTGAAGCTGTGGTGCAAAATGAGCTGAAAAGGTAAAAGTATGAAGTATTTTTTTCTTTCTCTCTTGTAACTATAGGAACAGAAAGCTCTCATCTCATATACAAATCTGTTTCCTACAAGAGGTTTGGTCATCCACTGCACTATTCTATGAAGACTGATCCAGAGATGCAAGCCAGAACTCAGACATAATATGATTTTTTAACAGATTTATCTTAAACTGTTAAATCAAAGACACACAGAAGACGTGAGAGACTCAGGTTTTAATAGAATTGACTCTGACATTTAAGGATGAGACCTGAAGGAACTATAAACGTCATTCTGCACAGGTGATCAATGTCTGTCACTGAACTTTAAATTCCTGATATTAAAGTAAAATATATGCACACCTTTTGGGGCTTTGTAAAAAGGCTTGAAGAAAGATGGTAACAAACCTTGGATTCTGATTTCATATGTGTAAGCATATGTGTAAGACTGACCTAGTGTTGACAGTCCCTCAGAGTCCAGCTGCTTATGAAGCATCACTAACACTATCCTAACTGAATTACTAACACAGTTGCAAAAGAAAAAAATTGTAAAAAATAAATTCTTTTGCTCTGTTGAGATGAAAACAGGTTTTCTTCCTCAAGAAATTGAACTACAGCTTTAAGTTATGCTTAAGACTTCTGATACAAGACAAAGTGTAAAATATTTTTAAAAACTGCTATTGAGTCATTATCTAATAATTATTCTGCAGCCCAAGTTGACACAGAAAACACTATTTAATTTTGTTCACGGTGGGAGTATGTTGATGCAATAGAGAGTCCTATACATAAGTCAGAATCATCTTTTTTAAACATACCTTTCTCAAAACAAAAAAAAAATGTTGATTTTTGTCCTTCTGGTTTAAGGCAACATGCTGTTTATTATTAGACCTATCAGAAACATTTTCATACTTTAGGTTCCATGCTTTCAGTTGAAGCAATATTTCACATGATGTGAAATACAAGCAGAGAGACCTGGGTTCTTATTTTTCTTGGATCACAAGTGAAATGATGTAGTCCTGCCTTAAACCCCTACTGAAATAATATCACATACTTGCAAGTTACCTGATTTCTCAATAACATCTTGCACTGGAACCAAGACAAGCTTACAAAGCTGATTTTAAGAAAAATAGTCAACAGTCTGTCTGGTTCTACCTAAACGTCAGCAGAACATTCTTCTACAAAATGCTATCCTTAAAAAGTAGGCTCAAGATAGGAAAAAAGAATGATGAACTGTCTAAACCAGCTGAAATTCAAAGGAATAATTAATCACCTGCAGTGCCAAAGAATCACCCACAGTGATTCAGGATGACAATTTTTGTTAAACTAATATATAAAAACCCCACTCTAATCTTAGCATTGGCAGAACAGACAAACCTTCTATAACAGTATCTCCAAATTACTTTAAACACACTATGAATGTGTTTCAGTGTGGAATATAAAATCAATTAATATTGAGCTAGTTCAGAATATTTTCAGACAACTACTGAAAAAAATTATCCACTAGACAGCCCATGGAAAGCACTGCCAAACTGAAATATTAAAATAGAGTTCTAATACCATGTTAAGAGGACAATATTGAACTCCTCAACAGTAAGAATAGTTCACATACTTTCCCGGAATCCCTGACTTCGCAATTTAGAATAACGTCACAAGTTAGAAATCATTTACCAGACAAACTTGTATTTCAGCTTGCATGAAAAGCAAATCAACCAAACTATGCAAGAAAAAAAGTCAAGAACTTGACTGCTGTGAGATTACAATACCTGGACTGAACCCTTAGAAGTGATTACATATGCAATGAACAGACTACTAATATATATTTTTTTATTCTAAATTTACTGTCACTTACCAGCAAACAATGTCCAGGACATTGGCATAAACCCCTGCCTACAAACCACTTCACTTCTAAAATAAGTTTTATTTCCTTATCCAACCAATTCTAACAACAGATTCCCTGGTCCTCCATGGATGTTTCTATCTACCAGACGACAATAAATTAAAAAGGTAACAGATCAATTTTAGAACGTTTCTATCTACCGGACGACAAATTAAAAAGGTAACAGATCAATTTTAGAATATCACAACTGAAATAAACCAACCAAACAGTTTAATCTGAATCTACAGACTACAAAATGCAACATACTATTTATCAGTATGATCAAAACCAGAACCTGAATTAGAATTGCTCCACTGTTCTCATATTTATTGTCTATCAGATATCAGAAAAGAAAATAGAACTTTTTGAAGTATGAGTTAAAGGGGAAAGCTTTTTAAATCCAAATACAGTGATCTCCAACAACAAAGGATGAAAAGCTGTACTGAAACAAGTGGTTCTACCTCAACAGACTGGAGACACAGTAGCTTCAGTTCTGTTTACATAAACTTTCAGGAAAGCTAAAAAAAAAAAACTCTTAAAGAGAATTAGTTCTTCTGACAATTCTAATCTACCAGAAACATAATTCAAACAAACAATACATTATCTGCTGCTTTCCCTTGAGCTTCCCACGTTTTTGGGTATACTAACAGTCCCTGCACAATTTCAATATGATGTCAGTTTTGTATCAGAAAACATTCCACTGGGAAACCTTCATACTCTCTTTCCCTCCCCCCAAACTCTAAGCATTTCCAATACCCCACTAAGAAGCAGATCCACCACGTGCAAGACCACAGATTCCACAGTGCTGCCATCAACGTGAACATTTGAATCTGCAAGAAAGTTTCCAGGATTGGAAAACACAAAGATAAACTTCCCTAAGCTTATTTAATATAGTTATTTAAGAATTCCACAACTTTGGGTTACAGCTGAAGCAGAACAGAAGAAGTTTATACCTGGTTGTGCTTCACTAAATGGAGCCCAAAAAGGCCCAGGTCCAGCAAGAGGTCGTTCATTATTCCCTCCGCTGGGATGGCGGTTGTGCTTCCTCCATGTATGTGGAGAGGTTGGTGGGGATTGCTGTGGTGAAACAACTGGAGATGTGGACTCCTAATAAAACAAAGGAACCTTTTAAGTGCTTTACTAAATAACTAAATACATAAAAGCCTATCTAAAACCATTATTTCTAGGAACAAACATCACTGCAGTTAAAGTCTCATTTTAGAGAGTGAAAAATTTAGTACTTAGTAAAACGAGGGAACAGAAGTCAGGTACAGTATGACTCACACTGGACGCATTCACTTCAAACAACATAATCTAATATATTTTTAACTTGGCATTCTTAAAACACCAGCAATGCCAAGTTAAATGACTTAGCTACAAAGGAAACTAGATTATAAGACTTAGTTTCACTTGTGATAAAAGTTACATTTGAACCCAGGTCTCAAAAGGAAAGTACAACGAATTTTCATCAAGTGATTCACAATCAGTTATTTTCATCTAAAAAACAAATCAGAATTAGACACCAAAAAAAAATAAAATCACAAGACAGGCCACATTACTTTTTTATTTTTTAATACACAAAAACATAGATGTGATTTTTTTAAAGAATGATGCCATCTGGGATATATTTCTCTGCTGTACAAATTACAAGGTAGTTTTGCCCTAACTTTAAGGCTCAAGATTCTCTTTAATCCCACATTGTACTATATTTTCCCTGAACAGGTAGGAAAACAAAATCACATGTGCGATTTCTACCTGTTTCATGAGACATTCAGATGACCAGATTATTCCATTCCAAATAAAATACAACAGAAAAATTCATATCATACAAAGTATCTATACAGTAGAAAGTAATTTCCTCTCTATACCTATGAATTTCCTGTTTGCCAGATTTCTCAGTTTGAATTAAACTGTATTAGTGAAAACCAGTACAAGAAAGCAAAGCTTGAACTCTCAAGTTTCCTGAAAAGTAAAAACAAAGCTAACAATCCCAAAATCCGTTTCAGCAGTAGACACACAAAAAAATGTGGTACTCCATATTAACAACTCTTAATATATTACCAAGTACCAGCAGCCAGACTGTCTGTAAGCTTCCATGATTCCCAAGAGTGAACTGGTTTACTTTGCCAAACAATCACAGGTCATTATGCTTTTTAATCAATATTAAATCTGCAGAAGTCTAAGAACCAATAAGAAAGAGCCATAAACAAGCTTTTCTACATGTAAAGTACATACATGCATCCTAGCAAAAATGTTTTAGGGCCATGATGATTGGTTACTTTCTAATATGTTGATGTAAACCTTCACTTTTCCCCCCTTCCTCTGATCCTCTTATTTTCTGGGACACAGGGATGGCCTGGTTTAATCTACAATTCAAGTATTTTCTGAAAGTTCTGACCATTTAGTCAGATTTCTTTAAATAAGTTCCTATGCCACAAGATTTTGAATTTTCTATTCAAACCATTTAAATGATGCCCATATGTATTGGCAAAGAGTACTAGAAAGTGGCTCGGACAACTACTAATTTGCTTCAACTTCTAATTCAGGGACCAGCTGATTGCACAAAGTCACTGTTTTTCCACAGCATCACCAGCTCAAGATTTTTTTGTTGCTGTTACGTGCCTTTGTGAAATTTGCCTGGACACTCCTCCTCTCAGCATCTCACTCGACAAGAAAGCTTATTTTAGATGACAGTACATTCTTACCCTTACAGGTAAATGGAGGCAAGAGGGGAAAGAGGGTATGCAGAATGCCACTTGCAGGCTGGAAGCTGGAACCGAGGTGGAATGATTAGTCTGCTTAGTGTAGTGCAGTAAGTGCTAGGAGAACCATCATGATGCATCACTGAAATCAATGAAAAGCTTCCTCTTGTTGGCTTTTATACAAGCCATCTTTTATCAAACAAGATTTGAAGGACGTTTGAATTTTTAGACCAAATACCACGAGTAAACCCAGGGAAAGCTATGCTTAGTCACAGACACTATTCATTTACTCCAGTACTCCTACTCTGCTAAGTCAGATGGTCCAGAAAGACACAGAAAAAAAAAAACCTGAGGCAGACAAACAAATGATAGTCTGCCTAAAGGAAACCACTCACTACTTCTAGTAACTGCATATGAACATTAAAACTTGTGACACGCAGGCCTCATGAAGCAGCCTTGCCTTCCTTAGGGAAGCTCACAACTGTCACTACTCAGTAAGACTCTAACACTTGGCCTTATGCTCAAGACACAGGAAAAATTTGTAAATATGATCCTCAACTTCAGTTGTTTTAAATGCTTACTTTACATGTGGCTCATACGATTCTGTAAAGCATGTAATAATGGTAATCAGATCATCAGAAGCACAAGCATAATAATTAACTTTGTTCTCAATGTTCCAGTCAATGTTATATCAGAATTCTGAACATTTACAGATTTCCCACAATTGATTTGGAGCTTCAGCTTACAGACTCCAAAATTATTTAATGCAAAAGCACGTCACCAACTCTGATGTCATAAAGCTTTTGGAAGAGGGACAAGTCACATCTTCAGCTTTGCTTTATTACAAAACACATGTTCCCAAAAGCAATTTAAACCAAATTTAGACAGCATTACTCTGACACCATCTTTCCCCTTTGCAATCGCAGTCACTGTCATACACCACTCGTGGCATTCACTGATGTACCTTACTAGAATCTTAGGAGAACTAAACTCAATTATTTATATATTCATATGTGTGTGTGCGTGCATGTGTGTGTAACAGCTTAGCCAAATACTGGTAGGTGATGTAGCTGTAAAGAAGGAAGATGCAAGCCAGAAAAGACTGGGGAGGATGCAGGACTGTAGAAACACTGACTCAGATTCAAAAGAAGTCATCAAAACCCACAATGAGCAGGGATTTATTGAAACTGTAATTACATACTGGTTCATTCACCCCTTATATATAGGTTAACATCAACTATATACCTGCCTTTGCAGTGGGTGAGAAGCTTCCATTTTCATGTACTCATGCTTAGAAAATACGGTTTGTTGTACAGAGATGGCACCTCAATTTTGCATTGAGCTTCACATTTTAGTAAACAGACAGTATGTACATCAGGACCACTTCTGTTCCTCAGCTGCTACCTAACTCCCATAAACTCAGAGCGTTTTGAGAGTTTATGAGTGTACGTCGCAGCTGAGGAAGTAGGGTTGTTCACTCATCTGTTTAATCTATTAAAGAAACTAATTTTGAAAGCCTGAAATAGCCAGGATGAGATTTTTTTCTGAGAACTTTAGGGTACAGAACCTAACTTAATTGCTTTTCAAAATCCTAACATGTAACTACTACAACAGTTTGCCTAATTTGGATTACTCAGCGATATTGAATTTCACCAATTTTAACAGAAATCTCTCTCAGAACTTTCACAATTTTACTCACCATCTGCAAACTGTACTTGATGTATCACTTATTAGATCAGCTACTATTAAAATCTTATCTTGATAAACTGCTTTAGCACTTTCAATGCAATTATATTTAAACATATACAACACTAGCTTTTAAATTCTCTCCAAACAAACCTCAGTAAAAATCATAGCAATTACAACGTTCTGGGTTTTACTATCTTAAAACATTTGTTTTTCTTCTTCATGTTATTCCAGAAAATGGATCTAAATAAAGGCATGTTGGTGTAAATAGTTAATAACTATTTACCATTTTCATGTTAAATCAAACTGCTGAGAACATTCTTCTCAATAACTAATAAAAAGATAAGGTTATCGCTAACAGGCAAAAATTAAGTAAACCTTCTTAATTAAAAAGATCTACATTAAAGAAATTGTAAACAACCATGATTTTTGTCAAACTGGAATTATGAAACCAAGACACTACAAAGGACTTAGAACTTGGGAAAATTTTTGGATTGACAAGCAGTTACTAAAAATAGTAGATTAATTAAAAAAGGTGATATAATAGACAGCTCTAGAAGAAGAGCCTTAGTGAAGGTAAGTCAAACTGGAGTATGTGCTCATCAAGTGAGATGATAAACCTTTTTCTGGATCTCACATCTCAGGCCAGAAGAAAGCCTCCTAAGGAGAATTCCAGAGACAAGGAAGCCAGACACAGTATCCAAAGGGTAGCTCTAAGGGTGTTGCAATCCAGGTCCTGATACCATGCAGCCTGAGTTAAGAGTCAGGGAACAGATCCATCATGAAGAAAGATGATGCTAGAGATGGTAATTGCATTGCAGAACCCATGTTTTTGTAATCAATTAAGCATTCATACTGAAGAACAAAATAGTCCAAGGTTCAATGTGAACTTCTCCACATGCAGCATTGCACATTTTTAGAGAAGAGGGGATGTGGTTCTACCAATTACAAACTTTTTAGTCTGACCTCAACAGTTTGAAAGGTTTTGAAAAAAATAATAATTAGAACCTAGGCTAAAAACACAAAGACAAAAGGAATCAATCACAGCATGGGAAATTTTTATTTAAGGTGGCTGGTATTATTTTTGTGACTTTCTAGACAAAGGAACTGCACTACATTTAACCTGAACCTTAGCATACTTCAGTGGGTTGCCACAAAAGATAATTCCAACAACGTGGAGATTAATACAAGAACCTAAGGCTATGGAAGGAACAAAAGTGGATTGTATTAGAATGGGAACTATGGGAATCAAGGGAAGTTTTTAATAATGCTCCTGAATGGCTGATTTGGATGACTCAATTTGATACTTTAGGTAATTGTTTATGCACACTAAATCACATGCTGATCAATTCTGACAACAAATACAAGGAGGCATCAGACAGATGGATTCCTTTCAGGACATTGGTAACAATAAATTATCAAGTTTTAAAACATAAAATACAGTGACTTGCACAGTGAAAATTAATACCAAAGTGCATAATGAGAATCAAGCACCTGAAAACAGAAGACTGGATGCACAGGTCAACTATCAGACCACTACAATATGTTAAATATGACAGATTTGCTTTATTCACAGCTGCTAAAGCCTATGACATGAATCAAGCAGAAGTAGGGAAGAACCCTACAAAATAGTATTAATACTAGTGAGACCTAATTTGGAATGCTAAATACAAACCTAGTAAAATATTTTCAATAAGAAGAAATTCAAATTGGATCAAAGGCAGAGAAGGATTATGAGGTTTACTGGTAACTACTCTGAGACAAAACTAAGATTATGGATTATTTTTTCAAGCAAAATAAAGCCCGGGGGAATACGATGTTCTTCTAGTAAATACTGGTGGTGTTCTGCAGCAAGCAGTAAGGACCAAGTTGCTAAAAGAACAGGTATTACCTGATCTAAACAAAGTTAAGTGGCAATTCCCACCATATTCCCATGGGTATTCCACTATATTCCTATGAAAGCTCTGGAATATTTTTCCCCAACATGGCCAGTGTGGATAAAAGGTTGTGATTTCAAAAGAGAACCCTGATTATTTTTTAAAACTCATTATCTAACACAATTTTTCAAGATAATAGAAGGTTAGACTCAATGACACAGGAGGTATTTTTGAGCTCTGTGCTTTTAAATTATTTATTTAGTACAGATATATTTTACCTGGAATTATCTGTTCAATCCACAAAACAGAAGGGAACAGAAATGGGCTACTGATAAAACCTTAAAAGAAAGTCACACAACTTCTCGTGTAGTTTAAAAAAGTTGAAATGATCAAATGAAAGGGAGATGAGTACTTTTTATTTTCACTTGTATATAACAAGGTCCAGCCTATAAGCACTTGCCACACACATGTTTTTCAGCTGTTAGAGCCTCAAGATCTACTGAAACAGGCTACCCTCCTTTCCTGGAAAAGGTGGCAAGCCAGGTGAAAGTATCCTAAAGCAGTACCTGATCAACACCTGGATCACACTTAAAGACACTGGAAATAGTATTTGCTTTTGGCTTTAACAACAAAACACAAAACACCCAAAGGCAATACATAACAGACTAATATTGAGAACGCTTAGTCACTTTCAGAAGAAAGAAAATACTTCCTAATATCAACGTTGCTGCTGCTTTTAAGAAACTGCTTTCAGTACATTTGTCTCATTCCTTTAAAAAAAAATTTAAAAAGCCAAAAAGGTTTCCATCTACAATGACAGCTCCTAATTCTACTAGGATGATTTCTTTTTTAAAAAACACAAGAACTCAACAGAACCTAGATTCTCAAGATTGGCATCAATTAACATTTTTAGTAGCATAGCTGCTGCTACTGAGGAATACAAATATCTCTATACACCATGGTTCACATACACATGATAACAAAAATGCTTGTATAGATGTCACATTGTCAGCGGAAGTTTTCAAATCTATTTAGCCTCTATTACTTGGGAATAAGAAATTTTCCCAGCAGAGAAGAAAATGGTTTCCCCAAATGTTCTACCCCCACTAGGATATGCAGGATATGCAGTCAACATACGCCGTCTAGTGAGTAAAGGCATCTCTCTTTGTTTGGCTTGACTGCTAGAATCAGTTCTGCAGCTGCCCTGACAGCTGGGCATAATTTCAGTCATCTCCTATTAACACTAACCATATCAAAAAGATATAAACTTCTGGCCAGTGCTATATTTACAGAATACTTCGCCATTATAAACTAAAAATGCCACCACAAAATTGACTAGTGATAGAAAAAGGATGTCACTGAGCTCACAATTGCTTTAAAAGATGTCCTTATTTATAGCTACTCTTTGGAAATACAACCTGACTGCCATTTGCTGATGCCCTGCCTTTGAGTGAAGCTCACTGGAGGGAAATGCCAAAATGCCAATATTGATAAAGGAATAGTTTTAGCTAGGACATTGCTGTAGACAACATTCTAAGTTAAATTCTTTTACATCTGCAATTATAAGATATTAACCTATGCATGACAAATCTCACTAATGTGGAAAACTGCACACGAATGAACCCAGTTTTTAAAAAAGAAGATGTATTCAATGTATTTTGAAGTGCCAAGTGTATTATCAAAGCCAGTAAACAGTTTAAGGGGAAAAAAAAACCCAACCCCCAAGCCCCCCAAACTCACTAATGGAGTATGTAACAACTACATGTCAAGCTGTAAGACTGAAATATCCAAGCTTAACTTTGACACTAATTCCTCCAAAAGAATGATCCCTAGGAAAATGACACACTGTAATTCACTTCTCAGACTTCAGCTCTTCTCATCCCCATCACTGAAAGAGGTGGCATAAAACAATGATTCAGTCTGAACTTCTTTCTAAATTTTATAAATCTGAGCAGTATCTCCAGGTAAAGAAAACTGGATCAGCAATTTCTACAAAAACATGGCTAAAAGCTGTATCCATCTTTCGGAAAATAAACAAATTAGATTTATGTGGTTAAGTGAGAAACCTGGGCTCAAATCCATTTCTCAGCCTAAGGGGATTCAGATTCTCAGTTTGTTTCTAATATGGTGTCCAAATCGATAAATCTTAGACTGGGACAAGAAGGCTGCTTTAATGGCTTCATTGTGCAGCTAGAAATGTCGAATCAGTCAGAGAAAATTCTTTTTGACAATAGTGTGCAAAATCACACAATGCTTCCCTGATGTTCTAGACCATGAATACAGCTTAGAACTGTTGGACTTGTGTTGTCTGTTATACTTCCTCCAAGCAGGTTGGTATCTCTCTTTATCAGCCAAGATGGAGAAATGAAATTTGGATGCTTATACATCCCTGTAAACATGTGGCTTCCTTACCCAGAACTTTAAGACCTCAAGCATCAGGTATTTTTTTGTTGTCATTTTGAAGTTACACCAGTACAGATTCCTGTATCAAATTATAGATGTTCAGTAGAAATCAATACCATGTTGGAAGCATACAAAAAAAAAGCCAACCTATTTCAATCAAACTAAAGCATCAGATCAAGGAGATCTGCGATTGTCAATTTCTTCATTAAGTGCTTGGCAGCTCTCTCAGACACACCTACTCAAAACTAGACGATGTCAAGCCATTTTCAGATCTACTGCCAGCCCTCCTTTCGTTACAGTCCCCATCTCCAGTTTGGGAGAAAGCAAGTGGCAGTCAAACACCCCAATTACAGATGGCCTCCGCTAACTTTCTTTTTCTTTATATTGGATCAGTCTGGGATATTCCCAGAGAGATTAATATAAATTGACAAATGATTCCTTGATTCCCAGAGAAATCTAGGGATATTTTCAAGTTCCATGTTTCTTCACAAAAGAAGCCCAGAAAAGAGCGTACCATGGGGAAGAAAACAGGTCATTCAACAGTTATGCACACACATACATATATCCAGCAAAATTTAATATTTGGCCTCATAGAAAAGACAATCAGAAAAGATTTCCCCACGGAAAGAGACTGTAAAGACTACTAAAAAAAAAGGAATGATGATGAGGCAGAGTTATAAGCCTTTACAGTTTTCATTTATTCAGATATCCGGAATGATGGTGAGGCAGAGTTGTAGGCCTTTACAGTTTTCATTTATTCAGATATCCTGTAGCTGAAGATGAAAGAACCAGTGAGCAAAAGGAAATCAATTTTCTCCTTATAATAACACAATAAAAAGCCATGTGAAAACGTCTGTCTGTTCTCATTGTCTCTAGTTAACAATTCAATAGCTGAACAATAAAATGTAAGGCAGAGAAAATTAACTGAGATTTAAAAAAAAATTAAAGTATTTTAGATTTAAAGGTATGTTGAAGCACTAGAAATCGAGTCTTCTATGGTATTCAGTATCACATCATAATAAATTCAGCTTGATATTTGCTACCATCTCTTACACATTTTCTTTTGTCTCAATTCTTTGTCCATTACCACCAATATTTAAAACACAGGTTTAAGACTCCATTAAAAAAAAGTCTCCTGCATGCAAGTATTTCAGAAGAATATGTGGTCTTTATGTATAATATATACCAGTATGATTTCTTTTTTTTTATAAACACAGGTTTTAAGACTCCATTTTAAAAAAAAGTCTCCTGCATGCAAGTATTTCAGAAGAATATGTGGTCTTTATGTATAATATATACCAGTATGTCACTGGGGTCATTAAGGAAACTATATTGAAAGTAACAAATAGGAGGTCTACCAAATTGACACCTACGCAACAAAGCAGTGGTTAAGAGTCCGATTTAATCTTTTAAGTTAATGTACCTGTTGGTCAGTGGCTGTACGTTGCTGAACTGCATCATGGCTCACAGAGCCTTTTTTGACTTGTATCCTGCCAGGAGGAGGAGGAATCACACCTGAATATGAAGCTGGGTTATCAGCATCTGAAGAATACAAGGCTGTGTGTCTTGACTCTTGTTCATTCTTTGACACAACAAATCTAGGAAGAGGGAGGTCCTTTACTGTTAAAAAAAAGAAAGAGTAGAGCAAGCCTTTTACTATACAGAAGTATGATGCTTAAAACCAACAATGCAGTTCTATTTTGCAGTTAAAATTTCACATGTGCCTCAATTCCCTAAACATTGAGACTGCTGCTGTAATCAAGCCAACATTTGCCAATTGGAAAAAAGCAAACACCCTTTTCTGCATTATACTTCACCATTCTGCTACCCAAGTTCTGGTTTTGATATACAGAGGACTTCACATAGTTCCAGAACAGTTTTGTGCTAGAACTCTGCCTTAAATGCAGCAGCAATCAGATAATCTGGATTTAGCCCATTTTTTTCTCTAGTTTTGCCAACATTTAATTATTGAAGTGTGATTTTCAAGTTTCATCTACCATTTCTAGCACATACATAAAATTAGAGTCTCCATACAGAATGATTCATGAGCAAAACAAATGCTAAAATACTTCAGTATGTTCAACATCATCTTTTAGTGAGCTGATGTCATGTTTATATTTACAACAGAAGATCTAGTCTTCTTGCAAAAACGACAACTTTTGCTTAAACACATCTGCATACACCATTCTACAATAGAAGCCAAATTAGCTGGTTAACTGGGATACAACTGGGAGCATTCCTCACTGTTACAAATACCTATAAAGCAAAGTTGCTACAAAACACTAGAAGGTCCTTAGGTTTTTCTACCACGGTTCAGAGCAGTCTGATAGAAAAATGAGGCCATGTAACTCTTCCATTTTTCACTGCAAGACTTCTACCATTTTTCTGAATTCCAACCACAACTTTCTTACTGGTCTACTGTGAATACAAATAAATTGTGAATTTGCTGTACAGCTTGCTTGGAAATAATTTTTCTAACATAAAACAAATTTATAAGCATGGCTCATATTTAATTTGTCTTGTTGACTGCTTGCATCGATTACTTTTGATATTGAAAATGAGTTAGTGGTACTACCAACTGTATTAAAATATCAGATGAAATTGCATACAGTTCATTACATAAAAGTTAAACTGATCTGTATTTGAAGAGCATCATTTGAATCCATAGTATTCAACAACTCTAGACACCTTTATGTATCCATAAACACCTTTACATATCCAGTACTAAAGAACAGAGCTCCAGTAAGAACAAATTCTTGATTTAAGCCTCTGACACCAAGCATAATTCAAGGTGCAACCAGCTTGTGTCACAGGGCAGGAGCATCCAACACAGCCTCTCTGCTAAATTTGTGGTTATACATCACATGGAAACACTGCTAAAGCAATTCCTGATGGCTTCCTCTGTCCTAGATGCCCATTTTTACATTAGCATTGTACCCCACATGTTGCACTAGGAAAGTTATTCATGTAGCTAAACAGTGAGCTACAGCCAGACAACAAGTGAAACAGTCATTGCACACAAGTGAGAATTTGGATGTTTGCAAAACGGGGTAATACAGACACTAGAACATCCAACTGACACAGTGGAAGCCTATACCATCGGTTGTTCCAACATGAGTAGTATGGAGGGCTCAAAAAGAACATAAAACACTCATCTTTAAAAACAAGTCTAGATAAATATAGGTCTCTTTGCTGTACTGTGTTTCTAAATGGCCAATTGAGATCTGCCATTTTTACTCTTCTCCTGTCTTTGCAGCAGAAAAACTTTTAACACTACATCTGTTGCCATTCAGAATTCCCTCAATTATAAGTGCAAGAGCTGTTATGAATTGAATTAAATCTTGATAATGAATAAATTAGAAAGATCTCTGTACTTTTTATGCCCACATCCTTGTTAACATTTTCTTCCTCCAAAAACTGTATTCCATACTTAGAAAATAAACATTACTTTGGAATAGACAGTGCTCATTAATTCCTCAATTTTTAGCTTACTGGAAGGAAAATTTTCTAGGACAGCAAAGGAATAATAGATTTAGAGGCTTGCAGTATAACCACTAAAGCCAGTATTTTTACTACATTGCACATCTAAATAATCAAAAAAAGCACTTATTTAACTAAGAATCAACTAGATTACACTTGTGTTGGATGGACTTAGTACTCAAAATTTGACTGTAGCCTCCACTCAGCAACTCACACAAAGCAAGCTGTCTGTCTACTGACGAGAAACACACTGAAGCAAAGGGCAAAAGAAACAAGAAGAGCAGTGAAAACACCAAGATAGGAATGAATAACATTACGACAATCATTAAATAAAGCATGCATAGAATGCAGAGCTAAAAGGTGGATAAATATCAACTTCAACTAATTTTAAATGTTTTACTTCGAAGAGAGGAAGAGTATATGGTTTAGTTTAGGATGGCTCTAACAGTTCTTCTTCAAGACCTCTTGGTGGGCAGAACCCAGCTGCCCAGGCTGCTGAACCACAGTTTTCAAAGGAAGGTAAACCCAAGCTCAGAGTCACTTTATGAGCCTTCAGCTTGCTGTATTTTAGCTGCTTAGTAGCTGCTACAACAACACTTGAATCATCCTAGGAGCAGGAACTTCAGAGACAGGACTGGAACCACTGCAACCAAGGCAACAGACAACCAAAGCTAAAAACAGTTAGGGTAAAAATAAATGTTCTGTCAATTGTACTTGTTTTATTTAGTAGGTTTGGAACCAGCTATAGAAAATTATTCCTAGAAGTCCAGAAACCATTAAAAGTATTTCTAGTATTGTTGCGAATCAAGGAAATGTATTCCATTATAAAAGTTCCAAAGGCTGCATATTTTACAGCAACATATTCTCTACTTTGGAATTAATTCTGTACCTGCATCTCAATTCCTTCCTATACATTTCTTCAGGTTTTTTTGTTGGTGGTGTTTTTTTTGTTTGTTTGCTTGGTTGGTTTGGTTTTTTTAAATAGCAAAGCTCCTTTCAGTTAAGATATCTTGCATTAAAATAAAACCCAGCATTTAAAAACCCTGGAAAAAGCTACATACATTTTAGTCTTTCCCTTCTTCAACAAGCTTTTGATGAGAAACTCCACAATTGTTACATCAAGCCCCAGTTCTATCAGATATTAAGAGCTGAAGGTCCCTTTTCCAACTTTCTGATTCAAGGGAAATCTGCTACAGCTTGCTGAAGGTTTAGATTTGGGAACACTAATCAGGAAAACTAGGAAAACAGCCTTTAAACATAGGATGGCTTATGAGCAGAAAGGAACCTCAATACTAGCAAAATGTTAACTGAAACCATGCACTTTTCCAAAGAGCTACAAAAAACCATGACAGTAGTATATACTGTTTGTACGAGCCTAGAATAAACATAACTATAAAAGTATACACTATGATTCCTTCCTTTTTTACAGCTTCGTCAAATGCTTGAGTCCTATCAGATTGTTTTTAACGGTCTCCTTAACTACTCTGTTTAACCTATATCCTTTAGACTAAAAAACTTCTAAACCTCATTTTAACAACTAGCATATATAAATTATATCATAACATTTATTCTACAGACATAAAATCTAGTAGGGAAGTCACTTTAATGCAAAGCTGAGCTCTGAAGATATTTTTGAGCTGTGTACCATGTTGCAAAGGGCTACAGTGGCTTAAAACTCACTATTTCATCTTCCTAAGTCTCTTTTCATCTTGCCGAGCAACACTGACACGTATCCCCTTATGTCACTCAGAAAGCTGCAGTAAAACCACGTATCAAAGCTGCCTAAACCTCATTTTAACTACTAGTATATATAAATTGTATCATAACATTTATTCTACAGACAGAAAATCTAGTAGGGAAGTCACTTTAATGCAAAGCTGAGCTCTGAAGATATTTTTGAGCTGTGTACCATGTTGCAAAGGGCTACAGTGGCTTAAAACTCACTATTTCATCTTCCTAAGTCTCTTTTCATCTTGCCGAGCAACACTGACACGTATCCCCTTATGTCACTCAGAAAGCTGCAGTAAAACCACGTATCAAAGCTGTTATGAACCATCTTCTGAATCTTTCTCCTGTTCCTGTTTCACTGCCCACACCACAGCTGACCTTTGGAAAGTAGGATAACAGGTGTTTTGGCTGATAAGAGACTTCAAAAATCTTACACTGGTCAGGTTTTTCACTAGAAAAATCTTAAACCACTAATCTTCATATTTGCACCAAGGAGGGAGAAAACTGTCAAACCAAGTGCAAGGGAAAGTGACTTTAGAAAAGATGACATTTCATTTGTTGCAATCAAAGCTTCACAAACTCAGCAACTATAAAAGCCTGGAAATGTCACATTCTTTTCTTTCCAATTCACATTAGTCCTATTAGTACTTTATTCAGAGGATACAGCACGCAAGTTCTCACGTTATGAATTTCATAATCTCAAGTTAAGTTCAAGAATGAACTTGTACCTACACAATATTCAGTGGTAGCTCATTTACCCCATGATGAACACAATATTTATTCAGTAAGAGTAAGGTATTACACCTCATTGCATAGTAATAATACACTCCCTCATAGTCTTTCCACAATTATAAATTTGCAACATGTATAAAAAGACATACCACAGTAATTTACAAGGTTACTCTATGAGGATCTGAGAGCCAAGTACATGAATTCCGCTTTGCAACTCAATTCCCCCCTCCCAGTCCCATTATTTACCTGTATTTAAGCTTTCCACTCTTAGAGGGAGACCAGATTGGGCCACAGCAACAAGCTTCAAAGCAATGTAAAATTGACTTCTTCCGAAATAGCCAAGTCTCGTTGCACCACAGAGCTCCATAATCTGAAACAAAACACATAGTTACTTCTACAAAGAAATTTAAAACACGCTCTACAGAGGTGATTTCATACACTTAAGAGCAGCATGCCTTGCATTCGATGCTCGTAACTACTACTGTACACAATCATGAAGTAACACCTTCATGTGCATTCTCCAAATATTACGTGACAGGAGTCAGAGTACATGATTCCTCACAACCAGTAAAAGCACAAAGTCCAAAACTTAAGGTTTTCCCAATCATACACCTTTCCTTTCATCTATGTTCTAGAGGTTCTACAGAGCTGACGTAAGGTAGAGTAAGAGTCACTGGGGTCATGGTCATTTTTAAAAAAAACAAACCAACCAAGAAGACACATAGTAAACATCCTGCATCATTATTAGCTCCTCCATAGCAGCTATATTCAGTAGTCACTGGGGTCATGGTCATTTTAAAAAAAACAAACCAACCAAGAAGGCACATAGTAAACATCCTGCGTCACTATTAGCTCCTCCATAGCAGCTATATTCAGTTCTACAGAGCTGACGTAAGGTAGAGTAAGAGTCACTGGGGTCATGGTCATTTTTAAAAAAAACAAACCAACCAAGAAGACACATAGTAAACATCCTGCATCATTATTAGCTCCTCCATAGCAGCTATATTCAGTAACTGCAATAATACTACATTGTCAGATGTAATCCAGAAACACAGAATGAAGACATTTAAATAATTCCCAGACAAAATTGAACAGTGTGTTACTGCCCAAGTTACAAAAATGGGCTGCCCTCAAATTTCTCCCTGAAGAATTTCAATTATAAGGTTAGAATTTATAACAAGTGAAAAAGCTAGACAACTGCAAATGATGCCTTCCAGCCTCTTCTGATATAGGCTTGCTATAGCTCAACTTCTAACTTATAAAACAAACCTATGAAGCATTCATTCACAACACAAAGCATCCATACATATGCATGGATGTCAGCATTACAGGAGAATGCAGAACTTCAGGTTCTCCAAAGAATGCCACAGATGCTGTTTCATTTAAGAAATACGACAAAGAAGTGGTGTTATCTTATTCCCTTTTCTTCTCCTGGTGTTCTATATAATGGAAAGGTGATTTTGTCTTCTATTATGAATTTTGAGAAATGTTGGTCCCTCCAGACAGCAGCCACATACTCAAACATACTGACTGATGTTCCTCCACATTGAAGACTGCAAACTTGCAGAGGGTGCATTCCTGCTTGTGCCAGTTCACTGATAAGATACTAACAAAGCCATGTCCCAAGTCAGACCCTCCAAGCTCAATGATTCAGACTCTCTTTTTCTCCACCTACCAGTCTCATCTAGACTGTAATGTTCCAAATGAGACACATGGATGCTCCTGGACACCACAGTGAAAGCCTTCTTGAAGTCAAGGTAGATGATACACTGTTTTTCTTTCCTCAACCACAGTTCTAGTCTTTCCCTCACAGCAGACAATCTGGTAACCTTGGTAAATCCACACTTGCTAATCCTAATTACTGTTTTCACCTTCAAATGCCTAGAAACAGCTTCCAAGCAGACCTGTTCCACAATTCCTCAGGGACCAAAGTGCAGCTGACCAGCCTGCAGTTCCTCAAGTCAATCTTCCTGCCCATCCTGAAGACAGCTGCAACTTGTCTTTCTTCAGTCACTGAGGCCCATCCCTGATCTCCACAACTATTCATAAAGAAAGCTGGCTTGCAAGGACATTAGCTAGCTCTCTCAGCACCCTCAGAAGCATCCCATAAACCTGGTATTTCTCAAGAGATCCATCAATCTTCTTGTTATACAACTAGTTTCTGTCCTCCTTCAGTCCCATCTCCAGGCACTAAGGCCCGTGAGACCTTGTCTGTGAAGACCAATGCAGAGAAGGCACTGAGAATCTCAGTCTCATCTACATCCACTAGGACGAATTTCTCTCCTCACCCTTCCTACTGGAGTCTCAAGTTCTGTTTGGCAAATCTGGTCTTTTGACAAATCTGCTCATTTTCCTAAGTGCTGGGATGATTGTTACTGGACTCAGAGAAAGCTGTCCTGAAAGATTTTTCTGAAGGGCAGAGGAGCCCTGCTTGCAGGCAAGTTCCAACTGAAAAAGACAACTACATTTTCACATAGAAGCAACTGAACAACATGATCCAAGAGGAGTTAGTCTGTATGCTTCAGCGCTGCTGAAAAAGGAAATAAGACTTTAGTATCTGCATACAATCAAACAGTTGAGCTATATATGGCTTGGGTATTTCCTTCCCATGCACCAGGATTCTAGGGCCTCCTGAAAATAAGCTGTTGCAAAACCTGTCACAAGAAGGTGTGGGAAGTTGACACACACTTAGTCCCAGAGAAGTCTCAGGAGGATCAGCAGGTCTCGGGCTGTGCATGCAGCTCAGATCCTGCTGCACAGAACCAGCTGCATTAAATCATTTGGCTATGGCTGCATTACACTTCCCACATGGTCCCACAGCACCTGTGCTATTTGTATTTTCCCACTGTAGTATATTTGCAGCATGGTGTCTGTACACAAGTAGGAGGATAACACAGCATTTTCTAAAGGTCACTAACTAAAATCAAAATGATTCAATACAGTTGAATATAATACATTAGTTTCAATAGGCTGGTTGAACTACAAAAAGCTCCACGAGGAAAGAAGTGACAGTGTAAACTGATAACTCAAACAAAAACTTTGAGGCATCACCATCTAAAATAAATTGCCTGTACCCAATCTAACACCAAAAATAATTACACTAAGTTCAAATAACTGGCAGCACTAAAGCTATGGAGACTCAAGAGACAGGTAGCGATCAAATCCAGGGCAACAGCAAGAGCAATATCTTTGTTTAAAGCACTGTATCCTGCAAAATTGATGAACATCCATATACTTGACTACACCCCACACAGAAAAAGCTTGTGGATCCAGTGGCCTAGCACTGACAGACAAATAACTGAGCAATCTCTGGAAAAGCTTCTTATGAAAGGAAGCACTGACGCAGGCATTTGGAGCCTATGGAATCATTAGGCAGTAATGGCTGTGGGCAATTTCAAAGACAGCATTGGACTAGAAATTATCTTGTTTGGAGCTAGTCAGTACTGCCAGACTGAAAAAAACTTCAGTTAAAAATTGAACTAATAAATAAGCTACTATGGCAGATAAGTATTAGAAAGGAAAAACAAGCATGGATTCAAAGTAAATAGATGTAAATGTAGAAAATACATCAGATCTAAGTATCAAGAAAAGGAAAAAACAAAGGATAAAAATAAAAAACAACCCTTAACAAAAAAACCACACACGCTTATGCTGCTGAACAAGCTGCTGTCAAATCCAGCCATAGGTAGCTAAAGGAGTCCTCTATTTCAAACGCAGAATATAACACAATCAGAAACGTGACAGAAGGTTGAGTAAAATCATTAAATGCAAACATGTAAGCGAAGACTCCTCTGCCATGTGACAGCATGCTCAAACATACACAAAACAGCCTACCTATAATCTCCTTGGAAGAGGATTTAAGCATTCAACAGGTAAGAAGCTATACAGGTGGGGGAGGGGGAATGGAATAATAATAAAACAATCGAGGGATCGCTTCTCTAAGATTTATATTTAGGGTTTTCATCTTCTTCAGAAGAGAGAGGATGAGGAATTTCCTTAAACTCTTCAAGGACTGCAGAGCCATCTTCAAGACAAAATGCTCCATGATTGCTTTCATCTCCCTAGATATGAAGATCCTGAGGTCACACTACTGCAATTAACCAGATTAAGGCAAACGACTCTGTGAAGCTCCAGAATTGCTGGAAGCTGTTGATACAAATAAAACCAAACCTCAGTGCAGCAGCTGTAAATTATGAAATTGCACAGTTTCAACGTACAGCAAAGTAGTAACAGCAGCATCTTAACAGTATGAGGAGCTGCTGCAGATCAGACCCACACAGGAAGCCCTATGTTGACAAAGCACACTGCCTCAAGCACATACCTTCTAGAACTCTTGAAGGTTTCAAATAAGAGGTCCTTGAACTTTGAAAGGTTTGTGAACCAAAAAAAATTAAGAGTTGAGAACCTTTAGAAATTCCAAGTGACATAGAACAAATCACATTTCTATCAAACGTGGTGAAATGCACTTTCCAGAGCGCAGAAAATCTCCCTGGGAGAGTCCTTCCAGAATATCACACCCCCCTGCCCCCAGGTTCTTCTACAAGGCAAATCAAGCCCATTATCTGTAAACATTATTCATGCAAAAGTACAACAGTATTTAAGCAGGGGTGACTTCAGTGATAAAACAGTAAGTGAAGCAACACGCATGCCACCTACATAGCAAAGATAAAAACATTTCACTTGCTTGGAAAGAGTTACTGATGCACCTACTGTTCCATACCAGAGGGTGGTCAGAGGCAAGACCTTAAAGACAACTTTTGAAGGCTGGAAGTTGTCCTACACATGGCCTATGCTGACAGGAGGGGGCCGTGAACAAAGCCAAAGGAGGATCTTTTGTATCATCCTGACTAGGACATTAACACGTCTACCCACTAAAAATAAGAAAAAAATATTTTTAAAAAAATCACATAATGCTGCAAAGCAAGAAAGAAGAACTGGGATTCAGAATACACATTTTGGTCCTGACTTTATCAACACAATTCTTAATTTGAGGTGTGCTAGTAGTCCTACTGTGATTCGGCAGGTATTTTCATGCTTGTATTGTTGGTGTAAGACCTTTTTTTAACTAATAAACGGAAAGAAACCCTATGCAGAATTACAGAATAACTGAGCTTGAAAAGGTCTTCTGGAGATCATCCACTTCACCACCCCTGCTCAAAGCAGGCTCAGCTCCAGCAGGTTGACCAGTTGGATTTTGAGTACATCCAAGAAGGGAGACTCTACAGTATCTGTGAGCAACCTCTCCCTGTGTTTGATTCCCCCTTAGAGGAAGAGACTGTTCTCTTACGTTTAAATGAAACAATCACCACGAACAATAGCATATAAATCATACACCAGAGGTGCAAAACAAGTTATCACATTCATTTTACAGTATTGGGATACAAATCTGCGTTAAACCAGACCATATGAATATACTTGTGCTTCAGTTTTTAGCACATGATTTTTGAGTTTTACTGTGCATACTGACAATAACCTTTTAACAGAAAACAAGCACTACATTTTAAAAAAGCTAATGGTTTAGTTCAGATTAAAAAAAAAAGATAAAGAATAACCTACATTCAGTTTTAGGTTATATCAGATTAAAAAAGAAGGTAAAAAAGAATAACCTACATTCAGTTTTAGGTTATTTAACAAAAATGTAACTGACTACAGATTGATTTTGATTCACAGTTTAAAATGAGAAACATTATCACATCAACAATGGTATTTCTGTATCTCCTAAGAAACAATTGACGAGAATTCTAAAGCTCTTTGCAAATTTAAGCATTAAACAGATATGACAGAATGTTTTCCAAATTAAAAGTTTATTGGAATACAGCTTCAAATTGTGTACTAGAATGTTGTCCTACAAAGGTGCTCACCTGAAGTCATGTAATTCACTCATCTCAGCTACAATAAAAATGTTGTCCTTCAAAGGTGCTTGCCTGAAGTAATGTAATTCACTCATCTCAGCTACAATAAAACTTAACCGTATCTCCACAGTGTAGTGTAATCTGGGAATGTGTAAGGGAAGCTGAAAAAACCCCACTTCCTAAACATTGCTATTGTAGCAGAAAAAAAAAAAACACCTGACCATGACTACATATCAAGGACTTATGGAAAAACTCCATTGCATTTTTTTTCTAAATTGAATACACTTTTTCCTCACAATTGGCTACCTTCTAATCTTGTTACTCTCCAATCACCATTCAATAGATCAATTCCTGTCACTTCATTTATCTCAGTCTGTCTCACTAATTACAGACCACAGCCTGACAAAGTTTTCTAACTACAGTCTCTCATCTATCATCAACTGGACAAACATTATTCATCAAGAATTTTTAACTTCTCTTCAGCAACACTGATTAGTTATTCATCAAGAATTTTTAACTTCTCTTCAGAAGAATCACACTCAACAGGTAGCTTTTAAGATGCAACAGTTGTTGACAGCGCTGCGTAGCAGGAACTGGACAGAGAACTGCCAAAGATCCTTCTTTTGATGAGTTATTTTTAACCAAGTCAAGCCTCTGACCCAGTTCTCTGCAAGGATCCACAAACCTTGGCACGTGGCAGCACACAAGAAAAAAAATTGGAAACGGGACAAAAAAATTCCGCTAAAAACCAGTCCAAGTATTGCTTTGAATTCTATCTTTCAGCACGAATAGCAGTATATGACAAACATTTAAATAGGCTTACACCCACCCGAAGATCATTTGCAAAATGCATTTATGAAGGATATCAAGAACTGCTATATTTAATTCAGTAAGTGAGAAGTAGGAAATGTTCGTGTGCTGAACAGCAAGAATAACATTACCTCTAATACATACATAGAATATGTTGTCCTTCAAAGGTGCTTGCCTGAAGTAATGTAATTCACTCATCTCAGCTACAATAAAACTTAACCATATCTCCACAGTGTAGTGTAATCTGGGAATGTGTAAGGGAAGCTGAAAAAACCCACTTCCTAAACATTGCTATTGTAGCAGAAAAAAAAAAACAACACCTGACCATGACTACATATCAAGGACTTATGGAAACACTCCATTGCACTTTTTTTCTAAATTGAATACACTTTTTGCTCACAATTGGCTACCTTCTAATCTCATTGCTCTCCAATCACCATTCAATAGATCAATTCCTATCTCAGTCTGTCTCACTAATTACAGACCACAGCCTGACAAAGTTTTCTAACTACAGTCTCTCATCTATCATCAACTGGACAAACATTATTCATCAAGAATTTTTAACTTCTCTTCAGAAGAATCTCACTCGACAGGTAGCTTCTAAGATGCAACAGTTGTTGACAGCGCTGCGTAGCAGGAACTGGACAGAGAACTGCCAAAGATCCTTCTTTTGATGAGTTATTTTTAACCAAGTCAAGCCTCTGACCCAGTTCTCTGCAAGGATCCACAAACCTTGGCACGTGGCAGCACACAAGAAAAAAAATTGGAAACGGGACAAAAAAATTCCGCTAAAAACCAGTCCAAGTATTGCTTTGAATTCTATCTTTCAGCACGAATAGCAGTATATGACAAACATTTAAATAGGCTTACACCCACCCAAAGATCATTTGCAAAACGCATTTATGAAGGATATCAAGAACTGCTATATTTAATTCAGTAAGTGAGAAGTAGGAAATGTTCGTGTGCTGAACAGCAAGAATAACATTACCTCTAATACATACATTTATCTTATTAGGTACTTAAGAAGCACGGTAGTAAATGTACTTAATTAGTTGATACTAAGAACTCCCAGGCACAGGGTATATTTGGGACGTTACACTTCATTGCATAATGAATTGTAAGGTCTTCCTTTTAAGTCTTACTGAGTGTTCCGTGAAGACAGATCTCAGTCAATGCCACAAACCTGGCTTCAGAACAGAGGCCTTTAAAGAAATAAAACCAATAGTATTGGAGGACTTCCAAGACAACACACACTCTCTGGCAATGAACTATTTTAAGTCTCCGACTGTCTGAACCTCTCCTAATACTTCTCCGCCCTTCATTTTCACACTGCACGTATCCAGTGGAAGCCAACTGCTAAAACACCAACAGGAAGAAAAAAAACTACTCATCAGCTCTGATAATTAATTCTCTATAAATACTTAGAACTAAACTTTTCCTTCTAAGGCCATTTTGGGATTCAAACATACTTCTGCTTCAATCAAATGACATTTCAGAATTAATCACATCAGAAAGAAATAAGTTAATTAGCGGGTCAAAAAATGAACCAGAATTTTAAGTCTCAGAGGAATGATTCTGCCTCTGTACTTTGGGATGTGTTTTACAAGGATGTCCATTCCCCGAGTAAGGGTTGGCAAATTTGGAGCCACACTTTGACTCTGTTAATAGAAAAGCAGCAGACAAAAAGCACTGAAAATTAAAGAATTACGACAGATGCACATAATAAATACGTAACTTAAGAAGTGAATGTGTTGAAATGCCACACACACACACACAAACCCCACAGAATTTTCACCTACTGTAGCAATTTTTGAACCATTTGTATTTTATGTCATTCCTAAGCTCAACCCACTCAAAAAGGGGACTGCAGCATCTCCTATTGTTCCTGGCAGCACGTACATTCATGGTGAATTAGCCTCACTTATCAAAGACACTTCCTAATGCAGTAGCTTTGATTTTTCCGTTTGCAATCACTTTGTAGTTTTGCTAACAGCTCCTGCAAAAGCTGTTACAAGCCAAACACATGAATCTTACCCTGCAGAGCTCCACAGCTCTCTAGAAGTCAGTGGTTCCCTTCTTGATTTGGTATTACATGGTAACCACCATCAGCTAATCCACAAAGATGAGGTAGAAGCACCCTACATGCAACTACAAAAAATTCAATATATCGATTTAGAGGGGCCCTTTCTCCAAAGATCTAGACTATCCTAATTGACTATAACTTATTAACAAATTATTGCCAAGTACCCTCAAAAAGAGGATAGAACAAACAAGCATATTCCTTTCTGACATGCTTAATAGCACCAAAGGAAAATCCAGACAGCAAGATCAACATTCATTAGACAGCAGCTATTATCCTCCCAAGTCAAGTCATAGCTGGAAGACCTCAAGGCAGAGTTCTCTCTGCTTGCATTAAGATTCTCTCTACTGCTGTTCTTCTGGCAGAGTAGGTGCTCATGAGAAAAGTGCCTTCTGAGCAGGAATGGTAATAAAGCAGCAAGAAAAACTGGAAATTAAAAAAAAAAATCAAACAAAAAATAAAACCAAAAACACCAAACCTGAAGCAGCAAAATATAGCCTGGGAACCTACAAGAACCACTTTTAATTTTTGATGCTTAAAGAGAGGTTCTTTTAAAAGGAGATATTCTACATACCTGTCTCCTCTCCCTATGCAATTGTGCATTATTGCTTACCCCAAACAGGTCCTCCCTTCTCTGCTCTCAGCTGCACAGGTCCCCATTCCTGAGCACTAACTGTTGCTCATCTGGCTGATCACACAATACGACCGTTCCACTTGGTAAGTCAGCAAAAAGTTCCTGTGTCAATTATCTGCTCTTTTATTAACCTCAATCTGTCTGCTGTACGACCAATGAAGACCTCAGCAGCTACAAGATACATGGCAACATGTGGCTGGTAGCAACAGCTTGTTCATTTGACTCTAAACTTCTTGTAAGGCTGCAGCCTCAAGGAAGTTGCGTGCTTTGCATTTACAAGGGGCAGAAAGGGTTGAAATTAGGCAACTGAACAGAATGTCACAGCAAGAGCACTTGCAACTCCACCTTCTTTGTCTTGCCCAAAGAAACCCTCCTTAGAAAGTTATATTCACGTACCAGGCTGCTAAGAATTGCTCTCAAAACAAGGGTGTCTCCTTTCTCCTGGTGGTGCCATGAAGAGTTCAAACAATAGGAGATGAAGAAACACACTTAAGCAAGAACTGTCAGTGCCTGAGCCAGTCTGTGACTATTTGAGACTTCAGGATGACTCTGCAACACTCAAGTGGTTGTATTTTCTGAACAAGAAGTAGCAGTTGAAGTGTCCGTGTAAGTGCCAAGAAAGCATCTAGCTTCAGCAGGCACCGGAGGGGTATTTTACATCAATAATATATTTAGCATTTCAAATTATTACTCCATTAACAAATAACGAAAGGGAGGTCACATGGATGTTCTTATTGTGGATGCTCCTGCCGTGCAGCATTAGGTTGAATATTTTTCCTGCAAAATTTCTACTTAGGTGCTAAATGCTTCAGACAGCAGCATTTATAAGATGTTTTGATTCCTTTTGGACTTCCAACAACTGATATCCCTTGCTAACAATTAATTTCTTCCTTTTTTCACTTTAGTATTTTCTCCACATGTCACCTTTCATCACTGTACCAGAACAAAGCCGAGACAAAAAAGCCTCAAAGATGAACACAAGTTTCTGGCATTTTTTCTCCTAATGTAAAATGAAGATTTAAGGCCTTCTCTGATCCCAGAATTAGTGGCTCTGCTGTGGCCTGGCCAAACAGGCCTGCTCAGAGCACTTCCACGCGAGTCTACCTGAAGCTTCTGAGCCCATTACTTTTGCCCCTTTCCCATCTCAATCTGGTTTCCTCTGAGCATCAACCTGACCAGCGTTGATTAGTTACGTAGCTTTGGCACAACTCTCCTCCCAAAAAGCCTTTACAAGTCTTAACAATATGTCTATCAGAGTTTAAACAGACCTGAGTTAAAATTCTATAAATTGCACATTTACAGAGCTATATTTGAGACAGCTGCTAACACTAGGTCTTAAATTATTTAAGACACTTTAATTCAGAAAAAACAAGTGGTAGACACTATTGCTATTAAGAAGTCTATTGAGAACAGACTTTTCCACAAAATTCACATAATAGACTAGCAGAACTTATCTGAAGGAGAAAGTTAGCACCTAATGCTAAATTCTACACAGCTCTGTCATGCTCACCCTTTTCTGGGATAAATGAAAGATGTATTTGAAACTGAGTCTACTAATTGCTCTGTTACCATACTTCAGGAGCATTTTAGACGTCACAAGTCAATAATTTCAGAAATTCAGGTCAGACTGTCATCTTTTTCAAGTCCTTTAACCTACCAAAACACAGTTCCTATACACAGAGAGGCATTTTTAATAAAACAAGTGCAAGGGATGATTTAACTCTTATGACCTAACCCTAGCTGGAAAAACAGCAAGTGACAAACACTATTATCAACTTAGTACATTATTTTAAAAAGAATGACACACAATTGGCTTAATAATATCCCCATGATCTATTGACCTAACCCTAGCTGGAAAAACAAGCAAGTGACAAACACTATTATCAACTCAGTACATTATTTTAAAAAGAATGACAAACAATTGGCTTAATAATATCCCCATGATCTAAGGAAATGATAAAGGAAAAAGAACTAGTGGGAAATACAATCATTACTGGAACTCCAGCAAGAAAAATCCAACAGTCAACCTATTGCTCTCACACTCGCTTCTGACTTCAAACTCATTTATGCAAAGGGCAGAACTCCAATTTGAAGTCTAGGAATTCTACAAGGAGGACTAATCTAAACAGCAAATATTTATGACCTAACAGGCACGAAACTTGTCTGTAAGGACTAATATTTTGAAAGCTCCCAAATATAATTGAAAAGTCATAGAGACTGCCAGCAAAGTCCTATAATATCTGCAGCAATATTTATTGAAGATTAGACTAAGATGAAGGCATGTTTGACATTTTTCAGAGACAGTAGGTGAAGTACTCAAAACTTCTAATACAAAAAAATCATCTTTTATATTGATGATGAAAAGGATCAAGTTTACAGTCCACGATTTTGTACATCTAACTTCATTCTAAGACAGTGGATATTTTATTTGCCAAGGGCCCTGATATTTTAAAATTCTATCCAGTGGTGTCAGAATGGAAGTTAATAATCCCTACTGTCATCTGACTGCACATTTAAAAAGAAAAAAATAAAGTGTTTTCAAACAAAGCTGAGCTGTGATACTTGAAATTAGTCGAGTGCTGTGCTGGCATATGGAATTATGAAGGAATTATTACTATGTAAGTGACTATGCAGTATGAATGCCAGTCCATTACACTGAGAAATCAGCTGAAAACAAATGTAAATTTAACAGACCTAATCTACAGCCCTAAAGTTTTGCCAGTAACTTCCTGCCTTTCGTTTCAAAAACAATGATTATTCTCTGACTAAACACTGTTAAGATATGAGACTACTCAAGCTAATTAACTGTAAAGAGAAAACAATTTGCAGCCCACTGTAATCTCTGCGAAGGTAACATTAAAGTAAACATTTTTACCAGAAGTGTGCAGAAAACTCAAAGCACAGTTCACAGGAGACAAAACAGACTGAGAGCCATTTCTGGCACTAGCAGAAAGTAGACTGCTTATATACCTCATCATTACACAGAAACAAAACTAACCTACTGCTCAGATGAGAAGGAAGAAAAATACTCTATTACAATAACATTTGGGGGGAACCCCCCCCCCCCCCCCCCACAAATTGGATATTCTTAACTCCTGATCCAGGTACTGTTTTTATTTACAACAGATTTTCTAACAGTTCTTATTTCCAAAACAAGAACAGAAATACACCATAATATATGTACAAATATCCTTTAAATATATAAACACTATATATAAATGTTATATATACATTACATATGATTGTAATCCTAAAAGGCTACAGACTTACAAATTTTGTTTTGTTAGCTCAGGCTAACAAAATATTAAGAATAAGAAAAATGCTATAGTTACACTTTTCTACACTGGAAGAATGCCTTAGGAAGGACCTGTTGTGAATATTGCCTCAGAAGAAATCTAAACTAATTTATTTTAAAATTTCATGTAAAAAAGCTGTAAGCTTCAACATAAGAAACTATAAACCCAAAATATATGGATTGCATTCAATTAAGTGATCTCTTTTAAAAATTTTGGCTTGTTTGCAGATTAAGGGAGAAAAGCTTTTTACACTGTGTACATTTCTTTTAAAGATCTGAAAGATCTTTAAATGTACACTGAAAGGAAGGCATGAGATTTGCAGGGTATAAGGATTTTTAACTTCTTACCCCACCAGCTCTGAAAAGAGATAATTCAGCAAATTAAACAGGCCGAGGTTGAGTCTTCTGCACATCTCCATCACACAGGTAACCCTAAGCATGGCTCAGCTTCCATTTGCAGTTGGCACGTAGTAAATTCTACTGATTTGATAAACAGGTACTCTTTGTGTAGGAAAATGCACTGAAACACTAACTGCAACAATAAAATCACTGTGAACAAGTTTGTATTTTCTTAGATCTCTTTCTCTCATCACCCATCCTCCAACAAAGAAGCCAAAATTTTAGCTTCAACATAAAAAACTATAAACCCAAAATATATGGATTTGACTCAATTAAGTGATCTCTTTTAAAAATTTTGGCTTGTTTGCAGATTAAGGGAGAAAAGCTTTTTACACTGTGTACATTTCTTTTAAAGATCTGAAAGAAACTATAAACCCAAAATATATGGATTGCATTCAATTAAGTGATCTCTTTTAAAAATTTTGGCTTGTTTGCAGATTAAGGGAGAAAAGCTTTTTACACTGTGTACATTTCTTTTAAAGTTCTGAAAGTGCTATGTATTTTTCAATGTACACTGAAAGGAAGGCATGAGATTTGCGGTAAAGATCAGTATTAGGAGAGAAAAGCTTTTTACACTGTGTACATTTCTTTTAAAGATCTGAAAGATCTTTAAATGTACACTGAAAGGAAGGCATGAGATTTGCAGGGTATAAGGATTTTTAACTTCTTACCCCACCAGCTCTGAAAAGAGATAATTCAGCAAATTAAACAGGCCGAGGTTGAGTCTTCTGCACATCTCCATCACACAGGTAACCCCAAGCATGGCTCAGCTTCCATTTGCACTTGGCACGTAGTAAATTCTACTGATTTGATAAACAGGTACTCTTTGTGTAGGAAAATGCACTGAAACACTAACTGCAACAATAAAATCACTGTGAACAAGTTTGTATTTTCTTAGATCTCTTTCTCTCATCACCCATCCTCCAACAAAGAAGCCAAAATTTTAAATCAAGAACCTGCGATTTTGTTCTGCAATAATAATTCCAATTGCACCACATGCCACAGATGAGCTCTGACATCTGAGGACAATAATTCCAATTACAATTGCACCACATGCCACAGATGAGCTCTGACATCTGAGGAAACCACCATTCCATGTTCTCCGTTGCCTATTATTTGCCAAAAGCTGTCACCCCAAGAACTACAGAAGACAGCATACGCCTGCACCTTACCTGGTTTTCTGTACAGAAAATAAAAAAAAAGCTTGAAATTGGCTAACAAGACCCAAAAATATGCTTTACACCAGGTTTCAAATGGGCTAATGCAAGCATACTGTAATTGAAGAAACTGAGCCTAACTGTATAATTCATCATCATTTCAAAGTCTTTCTAACACTAAAAGGCAGGTAATGTTGCGGTACAATGCCAACAAGATGAAAATTCATTTATTTTAGAGAAAGCTCATGAAAATACTCACATATTTGTTGTTTTATAGTAATGTATTTTAAAGCAAGATGCCTTGATTCATTCATTTCAGACAAGTATCATCTGCACAACTGATTTGCTTCTTATCTTATCTATGATTCATAATCAAAGAGTGCAAGTTCATAAAGCGTTCTGTGATTATTATTTGCCAAAAGCTGTCACCCCAAGAACTACAGAAGACAGCATACGCCTGCACCTTACCTGGTTTTCTGTACAGAAAATAAAAAAAAAGCTTGAAATTGGCTAACAAGACCCAAAAATATGCTTTACACCAGGTTTCAAATGGGCTAATGCAAGCATACTGTAATTGAAGAAACTGAGCCTAACTGTATAATTCATCATCATTTCAAAGTCTTTCTAACACTAAAAGGCAGGTAATGTTGCGGTACAATGCCAACAAGATGAAAATTCATTTATTTTAGAGAAAGCTCATGAAAATACTCACATATTTGTTGTTTTATAGTAATGTATTTTAAAGCAAGATGCCTTGATTCATTCATTTCAGACAAGTATCATCTGCACAACTGATTTGCTTCTTATCTTATCTATGATTCATAATCAAAGAGTGCAAGTTCATAAAGCGTTCTGTGATTAAATCACCTAAATAAGAATTCTACAAACTGAACAAATGGGACAGCAATTATATTAATCCCACGCACACATAATGAACTTCACAATACATTTTTTGGCTGACTGTAGCTTTTACAAGCAACTTCACCACCAGTACAGAGGCACCAAGAACTGGCTTTAATAGCAAACCCACATTAGTGTTTTAGGGCAGATGCAAAATGTGCTTTAGAAGCCAATTTTCTGGCCACCCTCACTGCTCTGGGTCATACTGTGCAGCCACTCCAGAATAGGCAACTAGATTTCTTTTGTATGAAGCTAAGCTAGAAGATAGCCCCTAGGAGCACACCTAATGAATCTCAGCTAACATTCAGTCTACAGGACCAGGCCAGGACTTTGATAAAGGAACGCTTCTGAAATAAATATGCAAGGAGGATACAAACACCAATGCACATACAACTAAGCCATGAGCTCAGGCAGCTGAGTGAAGTGAAAAATAACTTGATAAAACCCCCTAACTTTTGGCTGAACATGTTCCCTGAACCAGCTCACTGTCAAACAAATGTCAGTGCCAGCACAAGGCAGCTCCAGCTTCTTGTGGTTTAGGCTACCATAAAACCCATGCTAGGTCACAACTGAAATACCCAATTGCTCTAGAAAGAGGAAGGTGCTCTTCTTCCCCTCCATCAGCAAACGGTTTTGCTGCCTCCTTCCTTCTGACCGTACTGACATTCATTCAGCCCCACTGTCAACTGATAGACAGTTAAAATCAACAAGAAATTGTGATTAATTTTGAACCTGCTCAGCCCCCGATGCCAGCGTACAACAGCATGGGACGGGCACTAATGTCTGTGCAAGGAGAAGCAGCAGCAGGAGCACACAGCTGGGGGAAGGGGGAAGATCAAACCACCTTCTTCAGCAGCAACTCACCATTAGATTGGTTTAGCTGCAGTGTGAAACCACACCCTGAGAGCAACTTAAAGACTCACGTAACTGTTGTGAAGTAGCTGGACTTGTTATCCCAACACACGCACTTCTATTCATTGTTCTATGCAAATCTTCTACCTTCATGCTAATTTCAAGAATGCGCACAAAAAGGCAGAAATATGGGTTAATAAAGGCTGGTGTTCTCACATGTGCAGTCGAGGTTGTAACAATTTGTGGTATTTTTGTTCTGGTAACAAGGCTGTCCTTTTGTAGATGTGTACTAAGTGGACATACAGATTTTCTTTTCCAGGGCTTTGTTGCTTTGTAAGCATATGATTCGTATACAGCAACCATAACTGTTTCAGTCTTCTATATGTTCTTTTATTCCCATTTAATAGGCAGTTGACAGTGTCCCTTAGAGACAGAAATGAGTATGATTAGGAACAATTAGCTACATGTGTTAACTTTTCCTCCTGCAAGACAGGTATCTCACATAAACACAACTCTTCACAGGAAAAGCTGCATGTGTGTCCAGCCTTTCAACAACAGATTTGCAAGCAAAACAAGCTGTGGGTCTAAAAATACACACATTTTCATTTCCAACAGAATCAGTTCTGAATCATACAAAGGTATCTACAGACCTGGAGTAGACTGCAGACGAAAAACTTCAAAGTAGCTCCTTAGGACTACTTGTTCCCCGTGAGTTGGAAGAGTGGTAATTTTGTACTATGTTTTACACACCTATGAAGGGACTTAGCATTCATGTGACTAGTACTACACTTGCATTCCAGCATTATATAAGAATTGGGTAACCGAGTCAAGTTCCTTGCCCCACAAGCATCAGATGCTTCAAACAAACAGGTAAGAACACAGCACCATGTGGTCAAAAGAAAGTTCCATCTCCTTCACAGGGTTTTCTCATTTCTTAAGCTATACACCTAGAGGTTTTAGTTACACAGTCGCAGCTTCCAAAGCATCCAATGCAATTTCCCTCGGAAGAACCCCCATCCAATGTATTCACACCTGCACTAACCAGAGATACAGCCATACTTCAATATAACTAGATTCTCTCCCTCACAAGCATAAGGTACTTCACAGGTGACCAAGAGTGACTGCACAAGATATTTGTAATGGGTCAGGCTGCTAAGGGCATTCTGACTTTCTTTGTATTATTTACAGTCTCATTCCTCAGGCAATCTAATATCTTGTTTGCCATTTTAACTGCAAGGTTTTCTTTGAGATCACTACAGTGATAAGCCAGGTCTGCTTCTTGAGTTAATTTATTTAGAACCGATGGAATGATGCCTGAGTAGTTTCTCTTCTTCAGACACGATCTCCTTTGCAAGAAAATATCTGACCTCCTCTGCAACAGATAAGGATAAAAAAATCTGTGGGCACTTGCATTCAAAATTCCAAATATAAGTTCTTGCACTAAATCCCTGCATAAAACAAAATATCTAGCACTAGCCTACTTTATCCATACAGTGATCCAAACAATCTCGATGGAAAATAGATTTTTAAACACAACAAACACGTAAACGTTCCCTTTCCTGGGATGATTTTTCTGAAAATGATTGGCCACATGCAAAAAAGCAACAGGCCCTTGAGAAACCTCACTCATAACACTGAGCACGCAGACTCTCTTACCATTGAGTCCAGTCTAGCAAGTCATCCAATAAGATTACTAGTTTTACCAGTAAGAATCATTTCTTATTCAGCCCTCTTCCACTTTTTTGCATCTTAAACTCATTTTAACTAACCAAGTTGCTCTTAGGAGCCCAAAGCACATCAACAGTAACCCTAGTTAAGTGCAAGTACTCTCTTGAGATCTGGTACTAAATCCCAGAATGCTGAAATTTGTGTAGTGTATTTCTGGCTACCGTAACTTTAATGCTTTGTTAAAAGCACTGCTTATCTCACTAGGCTGAGGATGAAACTGCATAAAAGACAGCAGGGCTTTTAAGATACAGATTTACCCACAGCAGCTCAAAATACTACATAAACTTTAAAGCATTCAACAATGACAGAGGGAACTGCAGAAGCAGCAAATTATTACAAATAGCTGTTCGTAAGAACATTTCCCTGGCAATACCTTCCCCAAATTATTACACAAGGTACATCAGAGCAGACTTTACCTTTTCTGTGTTGCTAGCCCTGCAATACTGCTACACCTTTTAGCCCTAAACTGGCCAAGGAAGCAAGTGCTAGAACTGTGCACATACATTTTGCAAGTATGGGCCCGTGTCATTCTCACCACCGCATTTTTCATTGTTAGAAACGTTTTGACGACTAGAAATAAGTTAATACCTGCCAGGAACCGATGTCCAAAAAAGACGGGGTGGCTTAGGTGAAGGGGATCAGCCTCATTAGCACCCACGGATCCAAACCCAGATTTCCTCCGGTGTTGCTTCTCACCGGCAGACCCTGGGACCAATCTCCCCCCCTCCATCCCCTGAAACGCTGTGGGGTTTCTCATGCTCCGGACGGCCTCTGCCGACACGAAGCAAACCCAGACACTTCCCTACCAGTTGCTGGAGGTGGCCGGCGGAGATTACTCACGGCGATTACCGACAGCCCCTTCCTACCATTGCAGCCAGAGGCCCCACAAGCGGCGGGGAAGGGGGGGGGGG
>NW_015090813.1:355478-355922 GCF_001431845.1 Calidris pugnax
GGAGGGGGGGGGGCGGCCCGGACGGGGCCGTCTCCCCTCCGGCGGCAGTCACGGCGGGGCGGTGCCCTGGGCCCACCGCCCCCGGTATGGTGGTGGTGTGGTGGTGGGGGGTGACCCACCGCGGTTATACCTGCATGACCACGTCGTTGGGCAGCTGGGCGGCTCGGAAAAGCTCCAGGACCCGCCCGTTGGAGGCCACCTTCTTGGTGCTCTCGGTGTCGCAGTAGGAGAAGAGGTCGCAGTAGTAGCGCTGCTCCGCCTCGCTCAGCGTCAGGCCCTCCATCTTACACCCCGAGCTCCGCGCCGCTCCGCGCTGCCGCCGCCGCCGCCCCGCATCCAACGGCGGCGGCCCGGCCGGCGGGGGAGGAGAAGGGAAAGGCGGGGGGAAAGGGGGGGGCGGAGAGCGCGCGGGGCCGCCTCACGCCGCCCGCGCGGGGGAGGCGG
>NW_015090813.1:355932-370002 GCF_001431845.1 Calidris pugnax
TGCCGGGGACCCGGATGTGCGCGGCGCCGCAGCGCCCCCTAGGGGTGTGGCGGTGCGGGGAGGCAGCAGCTCGCCTCCAGGAGCGCTGACGCCTCCGTGGGGTGCTCGCCCCGGGAGACCCCGCTCTCCTCCTGGCAGGGTCTTCGGTTGTGTGGGCCGCCTGCCGTGCTTGCCGAAGAAGCTCCCCAGCGCTCAGCTCCCGCGGATCAGGCTGGAGAGCAAGCCGCCTGCCCCGCCGGCAGCGGCGTGAGGGGCTGAGGGGGGGCTGCCCCCCCCCGCGCTGTCCTCTGAGGGGCACGGGCTCCAGCACCTCAATGTCTTTTTTGTGGGAAGGGGCCCAAAACTGGACACAGCAGTCGAGGTGGGGCCTCACCAGTGCCCAGTACAGGGGGACAGTCACCTCCCGATAACCTCTTGCTTTGTGCTAGTTTGAAGACTGAACAGAAAATCATAGAATCATAGAATGGTAGGGTTGGAAGGGACATCAAAGATCATCCAGTTCCAACCCCCTGCCCTGGGCAGGGACACCTCCCACCAGACCAGGTTGCTCCAAGCCCCATCCAGCCTGGCCTTGAACCCCTCCAGGGATGGGGCAGCCACAGCTTCCCTGGGCAACCTCTTCCAGGGTCTCACCACCCTCAGAGTAAAAAATTTCTTCCTGAGATCTAATCTGAATCTTTTTTCTTCCAATTTAAAACCGTTTCCCCTTGTCCTATCATTACACCTCCTGGCAACAAGTCCCTCCCCAGCTCTTCTATAGGCACCCTTCAGGTATTGAAAGGCCGCTATAAGGTCTCCCCGGAGCCTTCTCTTCTCCAGGCTGAACAAAAGAATAGGAATGACATGATGTGAAGCAAATTATTTTCCAATTCCCAAGATTACATGTATGGGGAGCATCTTTGACAATGGGATCTCCCTTGCCCACCCCCCAGGTACGCCCCTTGCAAACCTCCAGTCCAAGGAGGGATCTACAGTTCAGAACATTACCTGGTCCCGTCAAGCCAGACTTCTCATCTACTAGGATATAAAAAAAAATAAAATCTTTTCAGTGGATTCTCAATGAGGATTTGGGTTTTTTTTTTTTGGCTGGAGAATATGCTGTTTGCTACAGGAGGAACCGAGGAAAATAGTATTCCTGCATGTTTGTAAGCTATATTACAATGGGATCTCCCTTGCCCACCCCCCAGGTACGCCCCTTGCAAACCTCCAGTCCAAGGAGGGATCTACAGTTCAGAACATTACCTGGTCCCGTCAAGCCAGACTTCTCATCTACTAGGATATAAAAAAAAATAAAATCTTTTCAGTGGATTCTCAATGAGGATTTGGTGTTGGGTTTTTTTGGCCGAAGAATATGCTGTTTGCTACAGGAGGAACTGAGGCAAATAGTATTCCTGCATGTTTGTAAGCTATATTAACTTCTCCGTGTTTGCACTTTTCAGTGCAACTGACCCGAACAATGAAACCGTAACTTTATTTTTAGTTCTTCTGGTTTGGAAAGATCTGTATCACAGCATTTCCCAAGGTACCCAAAGAAGAAGGTTTAGGGCAAAATACCCACCAAAATGTACCATTAGTGATACATTTTTGATATGGTAGATTCAGCCTTTGGTACATTAAAAACTTGATTTAACTGCCTTGACTTAATGATTTAAACAGAGAAAGAAAATTAACTTTTCTTGGCTTTTTAGGTATTGTACCTTTCATTCTCTCTTTTTAATGTATCTTCTTAGACTTCAGAGCTCTGAATAGCTGAGATTTAAGCTATACTCCACACGGCGCCTAATTTTACTGTATTTTGTTTTCTGTGAAGCAACTCCTAGATGACATATCTTGATATCAAAGAAGTTATCCTTTTGAGAGATCAAAGTCGGAGAAAATCATCGTCATAGGAAGGCCAAGTCTAATGACCCAGATGGAAGGAAGAGCAAGGTTGTTTTGCTGCCCATAGCAACACTTCAAATCAGAGCCAACTTGTACATCAATAAAACATTAATTTTTTTTTAGAAAAGGAATACTTTTACAACTTGATATGTGACCAGAAGTATGTGTATCTATTGCTACTTAAAAAAAAATAAAGCAATGTTTTATGCATTTAAGGGAAATGCCAGTTAAAACACTGCTGAAGTTTCAGTATCTTTTATCACCTGTGAAATTAATATTGCTTTCTAAAAACTAGTTGTTACACATGCTGAGACTACTCATTTCTGAAAATAAACATTATTCATACACATATATAAGGTCTAGTCTTCATCAAGTGTCATGGGAGTGCCACGTCTAGGGTCTACCTCCTTTTGATGGGCCTCTATCTCTGAGTTAGTGGGTCTCATTTGCACAAAAGTAGGTTATATGCTCTGATTGTATTTTATTTTTTTTATTAAAACACCTTCAAATCACTTTCAGCCTTATTAAGTATGTATTTGGGTCCACTTTCCATCTCGCACCTGGTTCCCCAAGTTTAGAAGAATGGCCCCGAGGTTATTTGTCACTGCCTTTCTAAATTCTTCTGCATATATAATGCTGTGGAGCAGGTTTTACAATCTCTGTCAATATACTCCCTTACGTGCAGCTCATCAGGAGTTAAGGGAACTTGTTCTATCCTGATTCTTCAGTGGAAAGACAAGTAGATTAAGGCTAGAAACAAATGGGAGATGTTTAAAAATACCTGCTGTCTCAGACTTTAGAGCTGTTTTATTGTTGCTGCCTGATCTTTTGAAAAAAAGAAGATACCTTTGGAGGATGGGTAGTTTATTCCCAGACAGAAGATTATTTTGAGGATGGTGTTAATGCTTACAAATGAAATAAGTCCCCATTATGCTTTTCTAAAAGCATCCTTATTTCCTTTGTATGGAAGCAACACTTCAATGCAAATATAGCTACTTTACAGATGTTCGTACCCATCCTTTGTAAACTCCTGCCTGTATGTTCTGTGTGTTACAGTTTACAACCTCTTCCCAACCTCAATGTTTACATTCTTACAATTTTGAAAAAACTTTGTCGTGCGGTTGGGTTTCACCTGCTGCTGATTTTATCTTCTACGAAATGGCATCTGCATTTCAAAGAACCAACCCTCTGTCCTACCAGTCGTTTCTTCATCGAAAGGGCATCCCACATTTAAGGCGATGAGATTTTTCCACGATGGACCAAAAAATCCTTTCCACACAAGAGCCATGTAGCAGAGAGTAACAACGAGGGGGGGATTTTTTTTCCTTCTGTACGAGCAGAGCCCTTTTGCAAGGAGTGTTCAGCAGGCGAACGGTGGCTCTGAAGCGACGTTGTTACTCACCACAATGTGGACATTCTGGTCCCTCCTGCACCTCTGTGCAGGCACATCCCGGAAGGGAAATTAATAGCTTCTTTCTCAGCAGCCTCCTTTGTGTGCTGTGTCACCACTGAAGCATGTATCTTGGCTGGAGACATCTACTGTCTGTAGAGTATTTAATAATAATTTCTCTCAGTAAGTTTCCTCGATGGAGAATGAATAATACCTTTTCTATATCATTCACCATTTGCACCTTCTCAGTTTCCCTCAGTCTCTCCTTTAAGCTTTTTATTTGTGTATCTCTGTCACAGTCCTTGTAAAAGTTGCACATATTTAAAAAATTGCCCCTTTTTCTCTTTCAAAGACATCAATTAAAAATTCAAAAGCCTCTAAAATAAAACTTTTTTGATTAAAAAAAAATCAAAGTGGAAGATACTGGTAATGAGAAACATTAACTCCTTTATAATTTTGGCAGATTTCTACATGAGATTTCATCTCTGCATCTCAGAACATGGGGGGCACCGACCCTCACCCCAGCACAACTGTGTGTGTTTGGTAGGCTCCAGAACGGAATTCCTTTAGAGAGTGAATTGAAGGGAGAGTGACTTTTCATATTTACCTCAGAACCTCAAAAGCCTGAGCAGCTGGTCAAATCCCACCTCTCTTTAGAGTTTAAAACTATCCTTGTTTCTTCCAAAAGGAGAGGGTGTCTCCTGTTTGCATGATACTATCAAAGAAGTCTCTTCTTATTGAAGTTAAAACTCCGTTTAAAGCCTTTCAACTTTTAACTATAAATCCATCTGGGCTTGCTGCCATATTTATTTACAGATTGTTCATGACAGTGTCTACATCCTCTTTTATAAATACAGTTTTTATAATTTTGTAGAGTCAGAAGGAGTAAGAGTTTAACTTTTCTTTGTACTTTTTGGCCCTAATGTGCATAATTCTTCATAAAAGTATTTATACATTGATAACAATTGCCTTGAAGTACAAGAAGGGTATATTCAAATTACTTTTACTTAATGATTTGGGTTACCTTTGTCGTCCCTCAATATCTTTTGTTATTTTTAAGTTCTAGAATTTATATTACCGAAGCCCCAGCTAGTCTGAAAAAGTCTTATTATTTCCTTAACTCCGGTCTCTCTGGATTCTTGAGCAGTTCTCATTGTTTTCATGTTTTTCACTCTTTCCTCTTGCTCCCTGAACGTGGAAGTGCACTGTGACTTGCTAATGGAAGCGGATGTTATCCCCTCCTAATGGATCATTATTCCATTGAATAATGATCTCCATCTGGGAGGGCTGTTAATGGCTACTTCAGGAAACTTCTGGCACATTACTGAATTTGTGAGAAATTGGTGACAAGGTGGGAAGAAGTCCTGAAAGCAAAATTTCACATCTCCGTTTTCCATATTGCACACTTACTCACCCCTCCTTCCTTTTCCTACTCTCTGCTTTTAGCTGGAGGGATAAATGTATCTTTCCTTTTCCGTTTCACTTACATTTTAGTTTCCATCTTACTATTTTTTCCTAAAGAGTTTTCAGTTATAATCAGCTACTCAAGGATTTTAATTCCCCCCTTTAACCTTTCTTTCTACATATTTTTTCCTCACACAATATTGATAGTCCTGGGGTTCGTACTCCGAGTCGCCTTTTCCTTGTGCTTTGGTACCTTCTCTGTTCTGGGTTCACCACTTTGTTATTTCACAGTGTGATTCTGCCTCTTGTTCAGAATTAGACTCGGCCTGCTCTTTTAGCTGTTTTTCATTAAGATCAGTTTCCCAAGGATTTTAATCCCTTCCTTTTTCTCCATGGTGATGTGGGCTGCGCTTGATATGTTAAGATAAATAAAATGTAAGACTCCCTCTGTGTCTTATATTTGTTTAAGATAGCAATAATCTAGTTTATTTCTTTTCCTTAAAGCCCTCTAGATCAGAAACACCCCAGTGTGCTTTCAAATCTGCTGCTTTTGTTAAAAACAACGCTGTTATGACATTTCTCTGCTGTTTGAGTCAGGTATAGGAGGGATATTAAGAATGCTGCCTGCTCCATCTGTGGTGGCTGTAGGAAGGAGCCTAGTAATTAAAGGTCTCTCTCTAGCTTTGCTTTAATATGTTTTACAGACTCTCATTTCTTCACGCTTTCTAATTTTCATGGTATTTTATTTCTGTCCCCTGTCTTTTTCTTTACTTTTTTTATTCCAAACATCTTGACTTGTTTTGAAGGTCTATTTCAAGTTACATCCCTTTATCCCCATTTATTGTCAGGGATTTAGCAAGGGAAGCCAGGAGCCAAGGGTGATGGCAAGGCAGGCAATGGCCATCTTTGCCAACTAAAGTCCCACCATGCCACCCCCAGCCAGGGCACTGGGAAGGGCCAGGAGGTCTGGACCAGTGTCCAGCAGGGCTGGGATGTGGTGGGGCTGCAGCTCCATGCAGACCCCGCAGCAGAACTTCAGGTGAAGGCAGGTCCCATGGGACCAGGTTGGTCCTGGCTGCAGCTGCCCCTCCAGCAGCTGGCCCTGACCCCCACAGCCAAACCCCCACTTAGCTTTAGGTCATTGACCTCACCACCATGTTCCCAACTTAAATATGTTGTAAAATCTAGGATTCCATCACACTGAGGTGTATAACTGCATTTACATGGGTGTACTTGGGAGCATAAATTGATTGAAATTCTCAGCCTGGAGAAGAGGAGACTCCAGGGGGACCTCATAGTGGCCTTTCAATATCTGAAGGGTGCCTATAGAAGAGCTGGGGAGGGACTCTTTGCCAGGAAGGGTAATGATAGGACAAGGGGAAATGGTTTTAAATTGGAAGAAAAAAGATTCAGATTAGATCTCAGGAAGAAATTTTTTACTATGAGGATGGTAAGACACTGGAAGAGGTTGCCCAGGGAAGCTGTGGCTGCCCCATCCCTGGAGGGGTTCAAGGCCAGGCTGGATGGGGCCTTGAGCAACCTGGTCTGGTGGGAGGTGTCCCTGCCCAGGGCAGGGGGTTGGAACTGGATGGTCTTTGAGGTCCCTTCCAACCCAAACCATTCTATGATTCTATGATTCTATGATTTGGAAATACAGTAGCATTTTCGTTGCACTAACATTCCTATTCACAGAAACCCCATTTTTTTGAGTTCGACAGTGAGGTCTATACAGCACCCACAGAACTGAAAGTTCTTCTGTTCACATTAAGAGACTCAAGATGTCAAAGAAGAAAGATGTCGTTTTCCTGTTAGTGTATAAATAATTCCTGAAGCAAAGCTCTTACCATCATCACTTCCTGCTAAACTCGACTCAGTTAGCAAATGCTAATGACACTCCTGTAATGTAAAATCAATAGATGTTATTTGAACTAAACCTATTATTTGAGAAGAGTGGAAATATACTTAATTAACACGCATTCAAATGTTCTAAAGGAATTACATTTCTTTATTTTTGAAACATCGTGTTCTGTTCCAGTCATTTTAGAGGGACTATATTTGGTAGAATTGGGGCTAAGCCCACATGGTGCGCAATGCTCTGAATTTAGGTGGAATCATTGCCAAGTACTTTATTTCTCCCTGTTCCTTCTAGAAAAAAAAGGTTCAGTTCTTACAGGTTTTTAAATTAATCATGAAACGAGTGTATTGGAAACTGGCAGGCTGGAACGAATATATGCGTATAAATACAGAGAGAGTTGCATCTTTTGCTGTCCACGCATTTTTTCGTGTAACTGTTAATTTGTGTGTGCCCTTGTGGTGTCTCTCCTGTGGATGAAAAACAGTTGAGATAAAGGGTAACACTGATTCTTTGCAGGAACCCAAGCACTGCTGTTACCTGGCTACGGTGGCAGCCTTCATCTCCTGCTTGAATAGGTGCTAGAAGGAAGTATCTCATCCTCCTCTTCCTCTCCTGACCTAGAGGGAGATGCACCGGTAGGTTACTCCCTGGCCAGCTTTGGGAAATGCATAGTGCTTGTATTTGTAGGTGTCTGAGGGACAGAGAGGACAAGCCTCGGGCATGATCCCTGCAATTCCTTTGCAGAGCTGCCGGGCAGAAAAGGACCTGGGGGTGTTGGTCGACTGTTGGCTGAACATGAGCCAGCAGTGTGCCCAGGTGGCCAAGAAGGCCAACAGCATCCTGGCCTGTATCAGGAACAGTGTGGCGAGCAGGGCCTGAGAGGTGATTGTCCCCTGTACTGGGCACTGGTGAGACCTCACCTTGAATACTGTGTCCAGTTTTGGGCCCCCTACCATAAAAAAGACATTGAGGTGCTGGAGCGGGTCCAGAGAAGGGCGACAAAGATGGTGAGGGGTCTGGAGAATAAGTCTTATGAGGAGAGGCTGAGGGAGCTGGGGTTATTCAGCCTGGAGAAGAGGAGGCTGAGGGGAGACCTTATTGCTCTCTCCAACTCCCTGAAAGGAGGGTGTAGAGAGGTGGGGGTCGGTCTCTTCTCCCAAGTCACAGGTGACAGGACAAGAGGAAATTGCCTCAGGTTGCACCAGGGGAGGTTCAGGCTGGATATTAGGAAAAATTTTTTCACCGAAAGGGTTATCAGCCATTGGAATGGGCTGCCCAGGGAGGTGGTTGAGGCCCCATCCCTGGAGGTGTTCAAAAGACGGGTTGATGTAGTGCTGGGAGGTATGGTTTAGTGATGATCTTTGTTTGTTGTGTGGGTGTCTGTTTTTGTCAGTTAGGTTGACGGTTGGACAAGATGATCTTTAAGGTCCCTTCCAACCTAGAAGATTCTGTGATTCTGTGAGGATCCCACAAATAGCAGGGAAGAAGAAATAGGGGCTTTTTGGGAGCGCACAGTGGGCTCGTGCCTGTTTCCCCAGACCTCCAGTTACAGCTCGTGGCTGAGGGAGAGCAGAAACTTCTTGTACCGCTTCCCAGTTCATTCCAATAAGAACTTGCTGCAGCCCTGGCAAAAAGCCTGGGACCAGGGCAGCCCAGAGTGGGCCAAATGTGCTTCATAACTCAGGCCTTTCTCTTGTTTATATTCGATCGTCATACTCCAGCCATTCAAAGGACCGAAGACTTAGGAAAAACAGCTGAGGAAAAGAAACACAAAAATAGCCTATTGAGGTTTTGTGGGTGGGTTATTGACTTGTATAGTTCGATCTTATTATCTTGGAAGAGAGAGAACACGTTGAATGAAGAGCTACTATATTTCATATGAAAGTAAAACAGAGGCAGCAGCTACCTTTAACATACAATCTTCTTATCAAATAAAGCCTTTTCTGATATTTTCTGTGTGCTACAAGAGCCATTTATATATTGTTAGTTATCCAAATACACTGAATAATAATGATGAACTAAAAGTGGCAGACCCTTGCTTTTTCGAATGGGGTATAGTGAAAAAGGAGGCAGGAAACTGTAAGAACAATAGGTCTGGTCCCATTTTCCTCTTCTCTTTATATAGAGATTTTGAAGGAAGTGAAATGGCTCTGTTTCCTCACATCTGACCTGGGAGAAAAATAGCTTGTGCAGTCAGTTTTCAGCTTGGGAACACATACAGACTCTATTTCCCAGTAAATGAAATAAAGGATGTGTATTCCTTAGAAAGCAAGTGAACGACAAAACGCCTGCATTTCTTCTGGTGTGAGATACTAGTCCTTCCACCTTGTGTTTGCCTCGGTGATGGAAACATTCTCACCTGTAGTAACCAATTAACTGATGCAGCAAGTCTTTATTGATGACTATACGAGGATAATTTGTGTGTTTGCTTAGAGAATCTTTGGTTAATTGACAGAATGGGGTCAACAATACAGCCTTGGTGCTTTAGTTTATGTGTTTTTTAGCTTACAGCTGTGACCAAAGAACTATTGTGTCTTTAGAACGTGTGTCTTTAGCTAGAAGTTAGTTGTCATCTCTGACCTACTTATTGAAGCTCTCTCTGTAGTGGTGCTTTTTGGAAGGTGAGGTGTTTATTTCTCTCCTTTACTATAGAGACATAACTGTGTCTACGTGCAGGGAGTCAGTCAAGTAACCAATTTCAAATAGACACCTTAATTTCAGGTAGCTAAAGTCTGGTGGGGTGAATCACAGAATCACAGAATGATATGAGGTTGGAAGGGACCTCTGGACATCATCTAGTCCACCCCCCCTGCCAAAGCAGGTCCACCTAGAGAACGTTGCACAGGAACATGCCCAGGTGGGTTTTGGAGACTCCACCACCTCTCTGGGCAGGCTGTTCCAGGGCTCTGCCACCCTCACAAGAAAGAAGTTCCTCCTCATGTTTAGATGGAACTTCCAATGTTCAAGTTTGTGCCCATTTCCTCTTGTCCTGTCACTGGGCACCACTGAAAAAAGACTGGCCCCATCCTCCTGACACCCACCCTTTAAGTATTTATAGGTGTTGATCAGATCTTATCCCTATCTGATGCTGTCTGATCCCATTCTTACTGATGTAGGGTGTATGCTCAGGTAATACAATTTAAAATCCTGAAAATTAGGGACCTTTCAACTCCTACCCAAAATCTTAGCCTTTGCACTTTGCCCAATGATTTCTTTAGTGCCTGCTGACTTTTCAGGGTGAGAGTTAATTGTTCTCTACACAGTTCAGAGCAGTCCTACTTTACTACATCTGCAAATAAACATTTTTCCGTGGCTGATGTACATCCTAGTGCAACATCAGCCACTTTTAACAGTGTGCCTTGTGGTCAGTCTTTTCTCTGAAGGGCGCACTGAGAAAATGCCAGCTGAGGTCAAGAGAAGTCTTCTAAAGGATTAGAGTGTGAAAGGTCCCCTTTTAAGAAAAAAACAAGAGGGTATGCTCTCACTACATTTTCCCATCAGATCTCTTTTCTCCTTTGCTTTCGCTGCCAAGTGAAACAATTCAATAGGAGGAAAGAGGGAAAGTTGGCTGGCTGGAGCCTTTGGCTTTGCGTGCCTCCCTAGCACTAGACAGAACTGATCCACTGATTGACCTAATGATCAGTTGCCTCTCTTTTGGAGATTGTTTCTCCAGTTTTCTTCCATACAGAGGACTGTATAGAAGTCCTTTATAGGGACTGTCCTTTATAGCTCCAGCTATGTGACTCTCTAAAATAACTGAGAATAAGTCCTTGTTCTGTTTTTTAATTTCTATTTTGAGACCCTCACCTCTCCTGAATGTACTCCTGAGGAAGATGGCTAATATTTCTTCGGTACCTTATCCCAAATATTCTACCTGTGCCCATGCATACTTTTTCCCTCTGATGGACACGCATACCTTGTTTACATAGCTGGGAAGTTCCTCATGCTACACTGACTTACTTTGCTTAGTCTATGATGCAACTGATTGTCTAAATAAAAAATAAAAATACTCCTCCCATTTCTGTTTCCTGTTAGCACTACAATTACAGTTATTTATGGGTTTTAGAGCAGAAATATATATATATTTTCTGGAATCATCACACCCACCACCTTGTTTCTGCCAAATTTGCAGACCATCAGAAGCATACTTTTGTGTCATCTAATATTATTTATATGATTTTATAAACTTCCATTACATTCAAAATGGAGATGAACTTTATAAAACGGAGTAAATGTGCTGGTTCCTAATGGCGGAAGGAAGTTGAAGCTGGTCTAAACTTAGGTGAGGAAGACTTGGATTCAGAGGAAGCACATTGGGAAGTTTCTGTAACAGTTCACAAAGAGAACACTTGCCTGTGTGCAAGACAGCTTTTGTGCTTCCTTCATTAAATGTAAGGGAAGTCAGATTCATTTGTGCTATTTGTGTGACAGAGAACAAATAATATTTGCTTCAAAATATGACGTCACAACACCTTGAGAAGCAAATATTATCTATATACATGCAAACACAATTACATAGCATAACTATGAACCAAACAAGAAGTTGGTTATACTTAATTTTCTTACTTATGTTTTTAATTCTACACTTCTCCAATACATCAGAGATGCTTGGACAAAATTTCCCCAAGGAAAAATTTAAAAGGGTAAGATTTATCCCAGAAATTTGGGATTTGCAATTACAACTAACTTTGCAGACTAAAAATTCATGAAAATTCATAAAACTGAGGTGTTGGATGGAGGAGAAAACTGGCACATCATTTGTTATCAAACCATATGGTCTGTTTAAAAATGTAAATTAATGTGATGTTCTTATAGTACTTCCCTGATAGATATTTGTCTACTATTTGAAGTTAATATACAGTTCAACCCCCTACACCGTGACAGAAGTCCCTGCTAGGCTGTTGGGTCAGTAGGGGAGGCTGTTAGCAGTGCTCTATGGGAAGCTGCATTGGGAATCTGATCCTTGTTCTGTGCCGCAGTTTCAAACAACGGGAAATCAAATTATTTAGGATCAAAAGACTTGTAGCTGCAGTGCCAGTGAGATTAATAAAGTTTGATCAGTTACGAATTTGAACCTCACTTGGATTTCAGAGCTGGCATTGTATCTCAACACCAGAAAAGAATTATTAAAAGGCAGGTTATATATAAATTTGACCCTAAAAATACTCTTCCCCATATGCAGGAATCAATGTACTTGACTTCAAACTATAGCATAAATTCAGTGTAGTTGTGAAGATTATCAGATTCAAATGATCCCATGTGCACCTTAAACACAGTCTTTGAGCTAAGAACCTGGAATGTAGACTAGCAAAATTACAGGTTTATCCCTAAAAATGCTTGTAAACCGAATTTTTGCATTAAATTATTATTATCTGTCATTGATCCAGTGATAAAGAAAGGTTTCTTATGGTTTTTAGCCATCTATAAACTTCTGTGAACCATGCTTGCACGGCCAGCAGGAGGTCTTGACATTTCAGTAAAAAAAATATATATTTAATATAATGGCTTTTGCCATGACAAGATTTCATATGTTAAATAAATGCATTCTGACAAACGCCAATCCACAGTCCCATTTCAATAAGATTTCCTTCAGGAAAAGATTTGATGTACTTCTGTCGCGAGTCATTATAAATGCTTGAGCTTTAGGAGGGAAATTTATATGAAACTAATAAATAAAGATATTACACCTAGAGCTGTATTTGATGTGGATGTGAACAGTAACTCTGTATTAATGTAACTGTCATCTCTGCTACCGTTATTTGACATCTTTATGCAAAGCCACTGTTTTTGGTTTTCTGAAAAAGTCCCTGAAATGTCAGTATGTGTATGTAAAAGTGTAGAGGGAAAGAGAGAAGGGGAGGTGTTTTTTTTCCCCCCATGGTGTGTACCAAACAAGAGAACAGAGGGAGTGGGTGATTCAGCTGTTACCACACTGTCTGGAGATCAGGAGATGTTCTGCTGTTTCCTTGCTACAGGATATTTTTTGATACCAGGAATCTGAGAAAGTAATTACTCTTCATGTGCCTCTCTCTGAAATATTCAGCTGTTGTGGCAAAGAACACCATAAACCACATTGAATACAATCAGCTATTTCAGGTGATACATATATCAGCTATGTATTTATTATATATTTCTTTTTCTCTTTGTAAACTGTCTCTTTGATACTCTGCTCCCTCAAGACTTCACTGCACATCCTCTTCACAGAGAATCATAGAATTGTCTGGATTGGAAGGGACCTTTAAGATCATCGAGTCCAACCATCAACCTCACTCTGATAAAAACCCATCACTAAACCATGTCTCTAAGCTCTATGTCAACCCGTCTTTTGAACACCTCCAGGGATGGTGCCTCAACCACTTCCCTGGGCAGCCCATTCCAAGGCTTAATAACCCTTTAGGTGTAAAAATATTTTCTAATATCCAATCCGAACCTCCCCTGAGGCAACTTGAGGCCATTTCCTCTTGTCCCATCACCTGTGACTTGGGAGAAGTGACCGACCTCCCCTGGCTACACCCTCCTTTCAGGGAGCTGTAGAGTGTGAGGTCTCTCCTCAGCCTCCTTTGTGTGAAAAAGCATCACCCAGTCTCAAAATAAACCCCGTTAATTCTGATTTTGTACATATTTATGGAGGTTTTGAGTTCAGTCTCACAGTTTTCAAGTAACTACTCTCAGATACGTGATTAGGGTCATCTCATAGTTCTTTTTCCAGTGTGTGCTGTAGAACTAATTTTATGGGCCCCCTCTTTTAGCCTGTACTGATACAGGATTCCATACAGGGGTTTACTATTGGGTTAGGTGTAGGGCAGGTAATTTCAGTGATTTACATCAAGATTTTAAGTACTCCTTTTTTCTATTGAGCTGTAGTAAAGATTTACATGCTTAATTTAAGAAGCAGCGTTACATTGTTTGAGGCACGTAGTGGATAACGAGAAGGGTGTGACGCCCTGAGGCCATTCCTGAAATAAGTCCCCTCTCCTGGACAGACGCAGGGGTGTAACAGCGTGAAAGGTTTTGGTTTGGACTTTTTTGGTCATTATAGGAAAAGTAAAGCTAAGAGCCCATACAATTAATATTTAAAAACATGACTTTGCATCTTTAATTCTTGGAAAGTTTCCCAAAGAATCTCTATGTTTTTCATTTCGATAAAATAATTTTCTCCCTTGAAACAACTGCTGACTTAGGACAGAGAGAGCGGCCAAGTAAGACCAACGATTGGACCAAAAATGAGGGAGATGCTTTGGCTATGGAGCTCGTAAGAGAATGGAGCACTATTTTCCTGATTGATTGGCTTGTTCAAACAATATAGTTGTTCTTCTGACTGTCTCTAACAACAATGCTCTCTGAATATTGCTTACTCCCCTCAGATTTCTACAACAGCACTGACCTGCTGTGGTTTTTAATTTCTTATTGCAGCCAAGAAAAAAAAAGATATCTTACTTTTTCTGTGGTGTTACAAAGCCCACGGGGCTAAGGAATGCAGTAGAACCTCCACCACTGGAAATCTTTAACTCACGCAAAGATGTATTTTTATAGACTGGGT
>NW_015090813.1:383658-394865 GCF_001431845.1 Calidris pugnax
ATGAGGAGAGGCTGAGGGAGCTGGGGTTATTCAGCCTGGAGAAGAGGAGGCTGAGGGGAGACCTTATTGCTCTCTCCAACTCCCTGAAAGGAGGGTGTAGAGAGGTGGGGGTCGGTCTCTTCTCCCAAGTCACAGGTGACAGGACAAGAGGAAATTGCCTCAGGTTGCACCAGGGGAGGTTCAGGCTGGATATTAGGAAAAATTTTTTCACCGAAAGGGTTATCAGCCATTGGAATGGGCTGCCCAGGGAGGTGGTTGAGGCACCATCCCTGGAGGTGTTCAAAAGACGGGCTGATGAAGTGCTGGGAGGTATGGTTTAGTGATGATGCTCCTTGTTTGTTGTGTGGGTGTCTATTTTTGTCAGTCAGGTTGACGGTTGGACAAGATGATCTTTAAGGTCCCTTCCAACCTAGAAGAGTCTGTGATTCTGTGATTCTGTGAGGATCCCACAAATAGCAGGGAAGAAGAAATAGGGGCTTTTTGGGAGCGCACAGTGGGCTCGTGCTTGTTTCCCCAGACCTCCAGTTACAGCTCGTGGCTGAGGGAGAGCAGAAACTTCTTGTACCGCTTCCCAGTTCATTCCAATAAGAACTTGCTGCAGCCCTGGCAAAAAGCCTGGGACTAGGGCAGCCCAGAGTGGGCCAAATGTGCTTCATAACTCAGGCCTTTCTCTTGTTTATATTCGATCGTCATACTCCAGCCATTCAAAGGACCGAAGACTTAGGAAAAACAGCTGAGGAAAAGAAACACAAAAATAGCCTATTGAGGTTTTGTGGGTGGGTTATTGACTTGTATAGTTCGATCTTATTATCTTGGAAGAGAGAGAACACGTTGAATGAAGAGCTACTATATTTCATATGAAAGTAAAACAGAGGCAGCAGCTACCTTTAACATACAATCTTCTTATCAAATAAAGCCTTTTCTGATATTTTCTGTGTGCTACAAGAGCCATTTATATATTGTTAGTTATCCAAATACACTGAATAATAATGATGAACTAAAAGTGGCAGACCCTTGCTTTTTCGAATGGGGTATAGTGAAAAAGGAGGCAGGAAACTGTAAGAACAATAGGTCTGGTCCCATTTTCCTCTTCTCTTTATATAGAGATTTTGAAGGAAGTGAAATGGCTCTGTTTCCTCACATCTGACCTGGGAGAAAAATAGCTTGTGCAGTCAGTTTTCAGCTTGGGAACACATACAGACTCTATTTCCCAGTAAATGAAATAAAGGATGTGTATTCCTTAGAAAGCAAGTGAACGACAAAACGCCTGCATTTCTTCTGGTGTGAGATACTAGTCCTTCCACCTTGTGTTTGCCTCGGTGATGGAAACATTCTCACCTGTAGTAACCAATTAACTGATGCAGCAAGTCTTTATTGATGACTATACGAGGATAATTTGTGTGTTTGCTTAGAGAATCTTTGGTTAATTGACAGAATGGGGTCAACAATACAGCCTTGGTGCTTTAGTTTATGTGTTTTTTAGCTTACAGCTGTGACCAAAGAACTATTGTGTCTTTAGAACGTGTGTCTTTAGCTAGAAGTTAGTTGTCATCTCTGACCTACTTATTGAAGCTCTCTCTGTAGTGGTGCTTTTTGGAAGGTGAGGTGTTTATTTCTCTCCTTTACTATAGAGACATAACTGTGTCTACGTGCAGGGAGTTAGTCAAGTAACCAATTTCAAATAGACACCTTAATTTCAGGTAGCTAAAGTCTGGTGGGGTGAATCACAGAATCACAGAATGATATGAGGTTGGAAGGGACCTCTGGACATCATCTAGTCCACCCCCCCTGCCAAAGCAGGTCCACCTAGAGAACGTTGCACAGGAACATGCCCAGGTGGGTTTTGGAGACTCCACCACCTCTCTGGGCAGGCTGTTCCAGGGCTCTGCCACCCTCACAAGAAAGAAGTTCCTCCTCATGTTTAGATGGAACTTCCAATGTTCAAGTTTGTGCCCATTTCCTCTTGTCCTGTCACTGGGCACCACTGAAAAAAGACTGGCCCCATCCTCCTGACACCCACTCTTTAAGTATTTATAGGTGTTGATCAGATCTTATCCCTATCTGATGCTGTCTGATCCCATTCTTACTGATGTAGGGTGTATGCTCAGGTAATACAATTTAAAATCCTGAAAATTAGGGACCTTTCAACTCCTACCCAAAATCTTAGCCTTTGCACTTTGCCCAATGATTTCTTTAGTGCCTGCTGACTTTTCAGGGTGAGAGTTAATTGTTCTCTACACAGTTCAGAGCAGTCCTACTTTACTACATCTGCAAATAAACATTTTTCCGTGGCTGATGTACATCCTAGTGCAACATCAGCCACTTTTAACAGTGTGCCTTGTGGTCAGTCTTTTCTCTGAAGGGCGCACTGAGAAAATGCCAGCTGAGGTCAAGAGAAGTCTTCTAAAGGATTAGAGTGTGAAAGGTCCCCTTTTAAGAAAAAAACAAGAGGGTATGCTCTCACTACATTTTCCCATCAGATCTCTTTTCTCCTTTGCTTTCGCTGCCAAGTGAAACAATTCAATAGGAGGAAAGAGGGAAAGTTGGCTGGCTGGAGCCTTTGGCTTTGCGTGCCTCCCTAGCACTAGACAGAACTGATCCACTGATTGACCTAATGATCAGTTGCCTCTCTTTTGGAGATTGTTTCTCCAGTTTTCTTCCATACAGAGGACTGTATAGAAGTCCTTTATAGGGACTGTCCTTTATAGCTCCAGCTATGTGACTCTCTAAAATAACTGAGAATAAGTCCTTGTTCTGTTTTTTAATTTCTATTTTGAGACCCTCACCTCTCCTGAATGTACTCCTGAGGAAGATGGCTAATATTTCTTCGGTACCTTATCCCAAATATTCTACCTGTGCCCATGCATACTTTTTCCCTCTGATGGACACGCATACCTTGTTTACATAGCTGGGAAGTTCCTCATGCTACACTGACTTACTTTGCTTAGTCTATGATGCAACTGATTGTCTAAATAAAAAATAAAAATACTCCTCCCATTTCTGTTTCCTGTTAGCACTACAATTACAGTTATTTATGGGTTTTAGAGCAGAAATATATATATATTTTCTGGAATCATCACACCCACCACCTTGTTTCTGCCAAATTTGCAGACCATCAGAAGCATACTTTTGTGTCATCTAATATTATTTATATGATTTTATAAACTTCCATTACATTCAAAATGGAGATGAACTTTATAAAACGGAGTAAATGTGCTGGTTCCTAATGGCGGAAGGAAGTTGAAGCTGGTCTAAACTTAGGTGAGGAAGACTTGGATTCAGAGGAAGCGCATTGGGAAGTTTCTGTAACAGTTCACAAAGAGAACACTTGCCTGTGTGCAAGACAGCTTTTGTGCTTCCTTCATTAAATGTAAGGGAAGTCAGATTCATTTGTGCTATTTGTGTGACAGAGAACAAATAATATTTGCTTCAAAATATGACGTCACAACACCTTGAGAAGCAAATATTATCTATATACATGCAAACACAATTACATAGCATAACTATGAACCAAACAAGAAGTTGGTTATACTTAATTTTCTTACTTATGTTTTTAATTCTACACTTCTCCAATACATCAGAGATGCTTGGACAAAATTTCCCCAAGGAAAAATTTAAAAGGGTAAGATTTATCCCAGAAATTTGGGATTTGCAATTACAACTAACTTTGCAGACTAAAAATTCATGAAAATTCATAAAACTGAGGTGTTGGATGGAGGAGAAAACTGGCACATCATTTGTTATCAAACCATATGGTCTGTTTAAAAATGTAAATTAATGTGATGTTCTTATAGTACTTCCCTGATAGATATTTGTCTACTATTTGAAGTTAATATACAGTTCAACCCCCTACACCGTGACAGAAATCCCTGCTAGGCTGTTGGGTCAGTAGGGGAGGCTGTTAGCAGTGCTCTATGGGAAGCTGCATTGGGAATCTGATCCTTGTTCTGTGCCGCAGTTTCAAACAACAGGAAATCAAATTATTTAGGATCAAAAGACTTGTAGCTGCAGTGCCAGTGAGATTAATAAAGTTTGATCAGTTACGAATTTGAACCTCACTTGGATTTCAGAGCTGGCATTGTATCTCAACACCAGAAAAGAATTATTAAAAGGCAGGTTATATATAAATTTGACCCTAAAAATACGCTTCCCCATATGCAGGAATCAATGTACTTGACTTCAAACTATAGCATAAATTCAGTGTAGTTGTGAAGATTATCAGATTCAAATGATCCCATGTGCACCTTAAACACAGTCTTTGAGCTAAGAACCTGGAATGTAGACTAGCAAAATTACAGGTTTATCCCTAAAAATGCTTGTAAACCGAATTTTTGCATTAAATTATTATTATCTGTCATTGATCCAGTGATAAAGAAAGGTTTCTTATGGTTTTTAGCCATCTATAAACTTCTGTGAACCATGCTTGCACGGCCAGCAGGAGGTCTTGACATTTCAGTAAAAAAAATATATATTTAATATAATGGCTTTTGCCATGACAAGATTTCATATGTTAAATAAATGCATTCTGACAAACGCCAATCCACAGTCCCATTTCAATAAGATTTCCTTCAGGAAAAGATTTGATGTACTTCTGTCGCGAGTCATTATAAATGCTTGAGCTTTAGGAGGAAAATTTATATGAAACTAATAAATAAAGATATTACACCTAGAGCTGTATTTGATGTGGATGTGAACAGTAACTCTCTATTAATGTAACTGTCATCTCTGCTACCGTTATTTGACATCTTTATGCAAAGCCACTGTTTTTGGTTTTCTGAAAAAGTCCCTGAAATGTCAGTATGTGTATGTAAAAGTGTAGAGGGAAAGAGAGAAGGGGAGGTGTTTTTTTTCCCCCCATGGTGTGTACCAAACAAGAGAACAGAGGGAGTGGGTGATTCAGCTGTTACCACACTGTCTGGAGATCAGGAGATGTTCTGCTGTTTCCTTGCTACAGGATATTTTTTGATACCAGGAATCTGAGAAAGTAATTACTCTTCATGTGCCTCTCTCTGAAATATTCAGCTGTTGTGGCAAAGAACACCATAAACCACATTGAATACAATCAGCTATTTCAGGTGATACATATATCAGCTATGTATTTATTATATATTTCTTTTTCTCTTTGTAAACTGTCTCTTTGATACTCTGCTCCCTCAAGACTTCACTGCACATCCTCTTCACAGAGAATCATAGAATTGTCTGGATTGGAAGGGACCTTTAAGATCATCGAGTCCAACCATCAACCTCACTCTGATAAAAACACATCACTAAACCATGTCTCTAAGCTCTATGTCAACCCGTCTTTTGAACACCTCCAGGGATGGTGCCTCAACCACTTCCCTGGGCAGCCCATTCCAAGGCTTAATAACCCTTTAGGTGTAAAAATATTTTCTAATATCCAATCCGAACCTCCCCTGAGGCAACTTGAGGCCATTTCCTCTTGTCCCATCACCTGTGACTTGGGAGAAGTGACCGACCTCCCCTGGCTACACCCTCCTTTCAGGGAGCTGTAGAGTGTGAGGTCTCTCCTCAGCCTCCTTTGTGTGAAAAAGCATCACCCAGTCTCAAAATAAACCCCGTTAATTCTGATTTTGTACATATTTATGGAGGTTTTGAGTTCAGTCTCACAGTTTTCAAGTAACTACTCTCAGATACGTGATTAGGGTCATCTCATAGTTCTTTTTCCAGTGTGTGCTGTAGAACTAATTTTATGGGCCCCCTCTTTTAGCCTGTACTGATACAGGATTCCATACAGGGGTTTACTATTGGGTTAGGTGTAGGGCAGGTAATTTCAGTGATTTACATCAAGATTTTAAGTACTCCTTTTTTCTATTGAGCTGTAGTAAAGATTTACATGCTTAATTTAAGAAGCAGCGTTACATTGTTTGAGGCACGTAGTGGATAACGAGAAGGGTGTGACGCCCTGAGGCCATTCCTGAAATAAGTCCCCTCTCCTGGACAGACGCAGGGGTGTAACAGCGTGAAAGGTTTTGGTTTGGACTATTTTGGTCATTATAGGAAAAGTAAAGCTAAGAGCCCATACAATTAATATTTAAAAACATGACTTTGCATCTTTAATTCTTGGAAAGTTTCCCGAAGAATCTCTATGTTTTTCATTTCGATAAAATAATTTTCTCCCTTGAAACAACTGCTGACTTAGGACAGAGAGAGCGGCCAAGTAAGACCAACGATTGGACCAAAAATGAGGGAGATGCTTTGGCTATGGAGCTCGTAAGAGAATGGAGCACTATTTTCCTGATTGATTGGCTTGTTCAAACAATATAGTTGTTCTTCTGACTGTCTCTAACAACAATGCTCTCTGAATATTGCTTACTCCCCTCAGATTTCTACAACAGCACTGACCTGCTGTGGTTTTTAATTTCTTATTGCAGCCAAGAAAAAAAAAGATATCTTACTTTTTCTGTGGTGTTACAAAGCCCACGGGGATAAGGAATGCAGTAGAACCTCCACCACTTGAAATCTTTAACTCACGCAAAGATGTATTTTTAAAGACTGGGTTTAGCCTGGGCTGGAGTGGCTTTAGGACTTCACGTTGAGTCATAACCCTGCCATGGGTTGCGTCATACGGCACACCCATGTGGAGAAGTGACTCAGGGGTGGCCAGAGGCACAGGGACGTGGGCTAAGACAAGGCACATGCGCTCACTCCTGGTTGACTCACAGCCCTGTAGTTTCCATCCAGCTTTGGAGACGGGAAGGAGAGTCTCGGGCATTTGCACCGGTGTAAGTTGGTGGTGCTGAAGCGAAGGGGTTGGACGCAGGCACGTGTGGTAGGAACTCCTGTCTCTGCTGAATCAACAAGTCAAACAAGAATGTGTTGCAAGAACAAAGTAAGACCCAGACTGTGTAAGAAGCCAGATAAGATGATCTCTTCTAGCAGGGAAATCTGCAAATCCCGGTAGCACATCTAGTTTTTTTTAGCTGGGGAGGATCTCAACAGCACAACTGTGTGTAAGCGCACGTGGTGTATGTCTGCCTGTTCACAAGCACATATAATGCAACAAAAATTGAAGAGAATAGTATTGTACAAAACAAGAACATCATGGGTTAGCAAGAAATACTAGTAAAGTGAGAACATTTAGTTAATATATGCTGAAAACAGAAAAAAATGGCCATTACCTAGCAAATGACCCTGTAACTTTCTCCTACATTTTTCAGGCTTGGCCTGTGCTGCTACGTGCCTGTCTCTGGAGAAACCTGTTACAACAGGTATATTTACAACACGCTTACTGTAAACATTAGATACTTCTAGAAAACTCATTTCTCCTGGGGTAAGAAGACAGGCTCCATTCAGAATCAATCAACAACTGAAAGAGAAGTTACTACTGCGCCCTTAGTGCCATCGCTGCTGGGACCTGTGTTGTTCAAACCTGTCACTGGGAAAAGAGGTGACAAAGTTTGCCTGATCCCGTTTCAAATCACAGAGTAAACCAGCCAAAAATGCAAAGTAATATACTGGGGGAAAATAATCTTAATAATCTGTAACAGAACAATTAATTACTCTACTATGGAAATAGATTTTGAAAGCTGTGCTCAGCACTCTTCAAAAAGGCAAGTAAAATGTTGGGAATTATTATGAGTGAGAACAAACCAGAAAACATCCTTGTGTCATTGTAGATACTATACCCACATGCTGAATAATGCTAAGAATTCTACTAATTCAATCCCAAAAAAGAACGTGGAATTATTTGAAAAATTGTAAAGAACAACGAGAAGGATCAGCAACATGGGAAACATTCATTTTACATGAGATTAAATAAAACTAGGGGTCTTCAGCTTGAAAATAAGATGATCTGTAAGCATGGACGTGATGGAGAAGAAAGGAGATGGAATAATTACTTGCTCCAATAAGTGCCAGGAGCCAGGAAAGAAGCCAGGAATCAACTGACAGTTTTCATTGATTACACTGTTTTCCAAATGCCTGCTGTTGGTCACTGCTGGAGGCAGAATGTTGGGTTAAATTGATTGCCTGATCAGATCCAGTACATGTCCTGTGGTGTTCTCAAGCTCTGTTTTTTAAACCTTGCATAACTCCTGTGTTTGGCTGCCTTGGTGTAAAATGGTACCTCCGAGGGGACAGTAACAGCACAGTGAGATGCTAAGGAAGGTCAAATTAGAATAGTCTGTTTTAAGGCAGAATCTAATGATTTTGGGGGAGCACTCTTAGTAAATGCAGAAAAAGAAACATGAATTATGAGCCCAATGATGACCATAACCAGTGATATGAAATATGTATGAGCAGTATTTCCATGTCTGTCCTCTGTGCTTGTAAAGGACTATATTTTGCACTTTTTTTTTTTTTTTTTTAAATTTTAAGTATCATTCTGTGGAAGCAGAATGACTGAAACTCATCATCTGCATAATTTTCACATTTCCTGCTCTCTGCTGCTGCACCTGTAAGGACATAATCGGTCACTTAGTCCTGATGCTGCCCAGCTCATTTTCATACTTTGGCAGCATCACTGTTCCCTTAATTGTCATGGTAACAGATGGTTTTGGGTACTGATTTACCTAGAATTATTTTCTTTTATATGAGAAGGAAGGGCTGTGAAAGAAATCGTAATGAATGCATACCATGTTTTGATAATCTCCTCGTGTTCCTGGGGACCAGTACTTGGGTACACGACACTTTCTTTTCAAAAGACAGAATTTAAAAAAATAAATTGCACTTCCTCCAAAAAAAGGGTTGAAAGAAAATGATAAGGAATTACAGGTTTATTTTCATCTTTCTCAGATGTATAGTTGATTTACTTATAAATTAGGGGCTATGATTCAAAAGAGACTTGGAAATTAATTTCTAACATAGATTTCATCATCATAGTTATAATATCTTTGGTCTGAAAAGTCCCAAAATATTACTTGATCAAACATAAATTATCCATAATAACAATCACATTACGCAGAGTAAAGGACATCATTTGTGCAAATGAAATGGTGTTCCGATGATTAAGAAATCTAGAGTATGGGCATGATACAACTTAAAGCATGTTTTTAATAATAAAAACAGAAATCAAGCACTTTTATTCTATACTGCTAAATAACTGGAATATTTGCCATATTTGCTAACACTAATTAGATTATCTTTTAAAAGGCTTATCTCAATTTTTCCTTAAAAGTCTATACTTTTTACTGCAGTATTTAGCATTGCATTGGTGAACATAATGAAGGTCTTAGGAAAAGCAGTATGCCTTCATATCACAGAATCACAGAACAATATGGGGTTGGAAGGGACCTCTGGAGATCATCGACTCCAACCCCCCCTGCCAAAGCAGGTCCACCCAGAGCAGGTTGCACAAGAACGTGTCCCAGCGGGTTTTGAATGTCTCCAGAGAAGGAGATTCCACCACCTCTCTGGGCAGATATGAGCATATTGTCATCATATTCACTGAGCATCAATGCTTTTCAGATACAACATTTTCTGGGAATTCTCCATTGTCTTTTGATTCAGTTCAGACAGATTTAAATTTCGTTAATTTCGTTATGGATTTAGGAATGGAGCCCTTTCAATCTTCAACCTGTTTTCCTACCTTCAGGGTTTGGTGGTGTTTTTTTTTTTTAAAGGGCACCCCTTACTGATGTTAAATGCAGCTAATCTGTTCAGGAAAATGTTTGTTTAGCTCCTTGAGCAGAAAGCAGCATGGATTTTTTTTCTGACTAACCAAAGATTCTGTTACTAATAAAGAGTTGTTATTCTCAGAAAAAGTTAATATCTTTTAATAAAAACGCCAACATCAAAAAAATCCCTCGGAAAAGGGCTTGGACTCCAGATAGACGTCCCTGGGGTGATAAAAATGTGATTTTCTTGGCCTCATTTCCACTGTGCAAATTGATTTATCTGGCTGCAGGTTCTGCCAAGCGAGAGCTTGCTGTAGTGGTTTCAGGTGCCGTTTATTCACCCTCGCAGCAGGGCTGGGAGGCTGTAGCCGGGGACCAGACCTGACTGGCGCAGCTCACACTCTGAGAAAGTATCCTCAGCCTCACCTCCAGCAGCTGATGGATGAAAAATGTGAATTGCAAGGGCTGGAAATAGCTTCTCATACCAACTCCGCTTCAGGGGGCAGTCACGCGTGACAAGGAGGTGGGAGAGACAGCAGGGAACGGTGATGCCTTGAGCTGTGCCCGGTCAGAGTTTTCTGGAGAGGTTTGGTGCCAGCCTTGCCTCTGACGAGCGGGTTGTGGGTGCTTTGTGGGAGTTAGGCACCAAACCCCGGAGCTGCCTTGTGTCCTTGAGAGAGAGATGTAAACATTTTCTGGGAGGTGAAGAGGAAGTGAGAGAGAGGAGAAGCAGCAACGCATACCCAGATAGGAGACGGAAGAAATTAAATTGCCTCCTCCCCACAGTGCAGAGTGCAAGGACGTGGCGCTGAATGAAAAACTAGATAAACTGCAACGTGAATTTATCGAAGGTAAATGGTACTAACCTAGCTCATTCATTTTCTGTGGAAAGGGAACTGTTTTTCTAGGAGAGGGGGGGCGGTAAGGAATGTGGCATAGCTATAGCAATGTGGGGGGTTGGTCTCTTCTCCCCAGAAACAGCCCATAGGATAAGAAGAAATGGCCTCAAATTGTGCCAGGGAAGGTTCAGATTGGATATTAAGAAAAAATTTCTTCACCGAAAGGGTTATCAAACGTTGGAGCAGGCTGCCCAGGGAAGGGGTGGAATCGCCATCCCTGGAGAGAAAAGATGGGCAGATGTCGTGCTGAGGGACGTGGTTTAGTGGTGGTTGAATCGCCATCCCTGGAGATAAAAGATGGGCAGGTGTCGTGCTGAGGGACGTGGTTTAGCGGTGGTTTTGTCAATGTTAGGTTGATGGCTGGACTCAATGATCTTAAAGGCCACTTCCAACCTTGATGATCCTATGATTCTACAGCGTTTCCACCCAGGGAGGAGATGGTGCCGTGACAGAAAGTCACCGAAGCAACACAGGGTATTATGTCGAGAGTAGACCTTCTGGAAGGGGGGGAGCTAGGGACGGGCTGGCCTCAGGATACGTTTTCCCAAACGCGCTCACCAAAAAACCGAGGTGAAGCCTGTCGATGGCACAAAGCCAGACCTTCTGGAAGGGGGGGAGTTAGGGAAAGGCTGGCCTCGGGAGGCATTTTCTCAAACACGTTCACCAAGAAAACGAGGTGAAGCCTGTCGATGGCACAAAGTCGGGGGAGTCGCGGGAAGGAGCGAGGCCCTCA
>NW_015090813.1:394875-412573 GCF_001431845.1 Calidris pugnax
GGAGAACGGCGCCCCCCTTCAACAGGGAACGCAGGCCCAGCGCTCGGCCTACGAGGCTGGGGGGGGCCCGCCATGGCGGGGAGAGAGCAGAGGCGCTGCCGCAGACCCCAAAATGGCCGCAGCGGGGCAGCGAGGAGCTCCGGGGCGGGACGAGGCGAGGCCCCGGCGGAGGGCGGGTTACCGCCGCCCGCCCCTCGCCCTGCCCCCGCGCTGCCTCAGGCGGCTCCCGCCGGCGGCGGCCCCTCGCGGCGAGAGCGGCGACGGCAGCGGGTGAGTGGCGGCGGCGGGGAGCGGGCCGGGGGTGCCGCGCTGAGGGGAGCCGGCCTACCCTCCGCTGCGAGGAGGGAGAGGCGCTGCCCGGGCAGCCGGGGATGGCTGCCCCTCCACCGGGCCGGGCCTGTTTCTGGGTGCGAAGGCGGCGGGGGGAGCCCTCCGGCCCGGGCGGGCCCCGGCGGAGCCCGGGGAGGTGGCGGTGTGGGGTGGTTCGGTGTGAGGGGGAACCGAGCGCTGCCTCCCACCCGACCTCCATCTTCTCGGGAGGGGTCGGTGCGGAGGATGCCTTCGTGCTCCGTAACCCTGAGGGGAATTTCCAGCTAAATAAAGTTTGGTTTTTCCGACCGCGTCCTGAAAAACCCCGCCGGCTGCCAGCAAGTGTGTTGGCATCAGGAACGCCGGAGTTTAATAGTTGGCCCGTCGAGTAGATGGCAATATAAAGTAAAATATTTAAGCGTGCTTAAAATAACCCGGAATCCCTTCTTCCTTAATCCTTAGGCAGCCACCGTTCTCTGATCTCAAAAGCCCCGCATAATAATGAAGTATTAAAAAAAAAATCCTATATCTTGCAATTTAAATTGGCTCTGTGTGTGTATGAGGGCAAAGAATTTTAAATTAAGGTGAATTTAAAGAGTTAAAGCGGAAAAACCTTTAAAGTTAAAAGGCCGTCTTTAAAGAGAAACTAATTATGCCATTGTAGTGAGCCGTATTAAAATTGGCAGCTTGACAAATTCTTAATGATGGCGTGAGCTCTTGGGTGGGTGGGTCATGCTTTCCCCCCTGCCTTGGAACAGCATGTTTAGTGCTCGCTTAAACAAAATCTGAAAGTTTGCAGCAATCATCCTAGAGGATGAGAACTCTGCAGCCCTGCCCTTTTTAGGCAGTTTTTCGTAGAGCCGGGACCGCGTCACCGCATCCTCTTGCCATGTCACCTGTTCATATCTGCTGTTTGAGCCATGCGTAAGGGACGGAGCCGTGGTTTGGATGGGGCTGATACTGAGCTTGCTCAGTTTTGCGTGTCAAAGAGACAGATTTTTGCAAGCGAAAAATTTTGGGAGCTGAAAATCAGACTCTGTTACAAAATGAGGTTTTTTTGCCTCCTGGGTAAGTCACGAGGGGTCAGGAGGTGGAACTGTGTCACTCTTACCTATTTTAACTCAATTAAAAATAAGTAAGGGGGGGAAACTTTTCTCTTGAGAAGAGTTTGTGATGCATCCAGATGTCAATTTTTTATCTGTGCAGAAATTGTAGTTTCTTGAGTGATAGGGTCTTGGTGCTCACTGAGTGCTTGGCTCCAGGACCTCTCTCTAACAGCTCCTGTTCCAGGCTGCATTGTATGCCCCGGTGGAAGCTGCTGCTTTGCTTTGTCTTTGGGGTCCAGTTTCTTGCCCCTTTTTTGCTTAAGGATTTCCACGTCTAAAGGTTTCATTGTGTCCGTGCTGCTTTTGCACTTTCTTGAGGCACTTGTGTAGTTTGTCCCTGGTTCAGCTCCTCTCTCAGTAGCGGGTGTGCAGTAGCTGGTGTCCTTTTGGACATGGTGCTCCTGGACCTGCTGTAACCAGCTGGGTAGGTGGTAAGCTGTGGTGTGGTTTAAAAAAACACAGATTATTGTATATTCCAGAAGGGAATTCGAAGGAAGATGTTCCGTTTTTATTGAGGGCATAGAGAGAAAGTTGCAAAGCCCCTGAAGAGCTGTGACGTTACCAGGATGGTCTGATTCTGTGGCAGCCTGAGTTTATTCTTTAAAACACACCTCCCACCCCTTTGGCCTCAGCCTTTCCACATTTTTGATATTTTAAGATTAGCTCCTTATATTTATGTTTAGAATGTACTTAGGTTGTAGCTTCTGTTCACTTCTCTCGAAAGTGGAGGTGTGGAGGCTCTTTATCCGTTCAAGACTGAAATCTCAGATTATCCTGTAGCCGTGTGTCTCCAGGCTACTGGGATTTACCCAAGTGCTGTGACATTCCTGATGAACTGAGAACAGCTCGGGATTTATGGCTCTCCTAATAACTTTGTCAAAATGTATTTTACTTTTTAGACCACAATGAATGTGGAACATGAAATCAACCTCTTAGTTGAGGAGATTCGGCGGTTGGGAACCAAAAGTAAGTATTGTAATATCTCTGATCGTACAGATGTAGTCATGTTACATGTATGTATATGACATACATATCATATGGATATAGTCATATCAACCTATGAACTTGGCAAATTTAATTAAATAGCCTCAGGTAACCTGGAAACTTGCAGATATCCTTGATGTTGGACTATGGTACTCCGTGTGTCCCATCCTTTAAAGTAGTTCTGTTACAAAGTTAAAACATTTAAGCCTTTGTAGGACAGAGGATGTAGACCTGAAATCTGGCTCCCATTAAAATCAACTGCAAATTTGTGGATGTGCTACCTGAGGGGGGATCTGATCAACACCTATAAATACTTAAAGGGGGGGTGTCAGGAGGATGGGGCCAGTCTTTTTTCAGTGGTGCCCAGGGACAGGACAAGAGGAAATGGGCACAAACTTGAACATAAGAAGTTCCATCTAAACACGAGGAGGAACTTCTTTGCTTTGAGGGTGGCAGAGCCCTGGAACAGGCTGCCCAGAGAGGCGGTGGAGTCTCCTTCTCTGGAGACATTCAAAACCCACCTGGACATGTTCCTGTGCAACCTGCTCTGGGTGGACCTGCTTTGGCAGGGGGTTGGACTAGATGGACTAGAGGTCCCTTCCAACTCCTACCATTCTGGGATTCTGTGCTCATATATTTCGGTTCTGATGCAATTTAGTTCAGTTCCATTCATTTTTCAAAGCCTAAATGGCTACGTATGTCTTGCATTTGGTATGACTGCATCTGCCTCTTAGGAATAAGAATTTAAAATTCTTGCTTTTTGTGAGAAATGAATTCGCATTGCACTTTTTTCAATGTGAACTTTAAATATTAATAGTAAAAAAAAAAAAGTATTTGGAAAAAAACCATAATATTTTAATGATTTAAAACTAATTTTTTCCTTAAGTTTTGAAGAGGTACAGTAGCCTGTGCTAGTCATTGGGTTTCAGGAAGTCATCAGTAAAAATAAACATAGTAGATGTTTGGTCCTTGTTATGAGTCTCTGGAAAAAAAGGGAAAGTCGTAACAGGCAGGAGTTTTGCCTACTGTTTGTCACCAGCATTCCTAATATGTTCCCTGATAAATTGGGAAATACCACGGGGTTTACTTTCAACGTTCTGCCTGCTTGTTACTGTGTTTCCCCAGTAATCTCCTGACTGAAAGAAAATCTGCACGTGTTTTCCTCTGATTTAGATGCTGATGGCCAAGTGAGCGTGAAATTCGGTGTGCTCTTTGCTGATGAGAAGTGTGCCAACCTCTTTGAAGCCCTGGTGGGAACTCTTAAGGCTGCAAAACGACGGAAAATTGTCACTTATCAAGGGGAGCTGCTTCTACAAGGCGTTCACGACAACGTCGAGATCATGCTGCTGCAGGACTGAGGCAGTGTTTCAGCTATGCATTAATGGAAAATTGTTTCAGACAGTGACTTGCAACCTCCTCTGAATAAGGCTGATCATTGGAAGGTGTTTGGATGTATTTTTACATCCAAGCATCCAATTTGTATCTTTATAGTCGAAAGGAAACTCTTCTATATCGGAAAACATTCCCTTTTGTAATTCTTCCTAAAATGGTACTGTATGTAAGGCAAAAGATGCCAGATCTTTCTCTTTTTTTTATTTTTAAATTTTTTTTAATTTTTAATCTCAGGTAATGCTCTCAAAAGCCTGGTGGTTATTTTCAACATATGAAGAAGAGGCCTGGTAATTTAATGTTTACAAATCAAAGTGTGCCATGAAAGTATGAAATAAAAGCACGTACTGAAATTTATGTAATTCTTATTGCTGTTGTTTCTCTTCTCATTTGCAGTCTGAAATGAAAGCCAACTGAACTCCTGTAAGGAGTTAAATAACTGTACAGAAAGCGTGACATGTGCCTCATTCATCTCTGGCAGCGTAATATTCTTTCATTTGTTGGTCCTCTAGACTTTTGAAGGAAGTGGGTGAGTGAGGAACTCCCCTGAATGCTTCCATGCAGTGGTAACCAGAAGGTGGTGTGATTATTTTCCTCGCAGAAATTATGCTTTCTCTAAATTGCTGCAGGCAGAAAGCGGGAGGGGAGGAAGAAAAGCCCTTTTGATTGTTTTCTAGCTTCCTGCTAATTCTTCTTAGCAGGTGAAAATGCTCCTTTGGGAGGGGAGGAAAAAAAAGCCCTTTTGATTGTTTTCTAGCTCGCTGATAATTCTTCTTAGCAGGTGAAAATGCTCCTTCCAGTCGGGAGAAAGAGCTGCTGCGTGGGGAAAGCAGCAGTGGGTAAGCAAGCTGCTCACTGCTCCGTGCTTCCACTCTGCAGCTCTTCAAGTTGCAGGGTGGGTGAATTTCTCTTTATTTGGCAGCCTTTTACAAGTACAAAATGCTTGCGAAGCGTCTCCTTATTTCCAGATACAGGAAATGCAGGCATGGTTGAGGAATCTCCAGGAAGCCCTGTGATTCCAGCTGCTGCCCCTTGTGTCTTTGCTCAGCGACAGGAAAGCGACTGAAATCCTGTGTGCAAACAGACCTGGGCTGGCCCCAGAATCTGGAGAAGCGAGGAAGTGATAACGCGGAGAAACTCGAGCTGTCTGGGTCCGAGCCAGCTGGAGCAGGATCTCGGCACAGCTTGTCACTCCAGTGTCACTCCAGTGCCACTCTTCTGCTCCCAGATCCGTGCTGACAAAGTGCCCCTGCGCTGGTGGAGAGAAGAGGGACTGAGACCCAGAGCCGTCTCAGTTTGGGGTGAGACCAGGCAGCTCCGCGTTACCAGATATAACCACAGTTGTTTTTCCCTCTGCCTCTATTTCGGTGAAGGCCTGAGTCATTGTCTGGGTTGGCAGGACAGCCCGAGCGTGCTGACGGATACACAGGGCTTTCTGGTTGGCTGAGATGTTTTGGTAGAGGAGGGCACCAGCCCGTCCCAGCCAGAATACAGTTCTCTGTGTGTGTGTTCTTGACAGCTCTTTAAGGACTGAGGGGGCCCCAGTCTTGAAAATTTAGTAAAACAAACAAATAAAAGCGCCAGTAAATGTAAGGCTCAATTCTGAGTTGGAGCTGAGACAGGACTGTGAGGAGACTTCTATTATCTCTCTCATTTTGGATTTATCTTCTTAACAATGCTAATAAATGTATTTGGGGAGAGACTCTTTATGAGAGAGTGTTGTGATAGGATGAGAACAGGTTTTAAGCTGAAAGAGGGGAGATTTTAGATGAGATATCAGGAAGAAATTATTTCCTGTGAGGGTGGTGAGACACTGGAAGAGGTTGCCCAGAGAAGCTGTGGCTGCCCCATCCCTGGAGGGGTTCAAGGCCAGGCTGGATGGGGCTTGGAGCAACCTGGTCTGGTGGGAGGTGTCCCTGCCCATGGCAGGGGGTTGGAACTGGATGATCTTTGAGGTCCCTTCCAACCCAAACCATTCTGTGATATTCAGGGCTTCTGGGAACACTGTGTAGAAGGAGACAGAGAAACCTGGCACTAAAACAAATCGGTAACAACCAGAGGTGAATATGACTCTGTACTGCCCAGAAGAGTTGAAAGCAGAAGAGGAACTGCCTCTGAAAGCAGAAGAGGAACAACATGAACAGGGCTATGTATCTAAGAACTTGCTTTCAGCTCAATGCTTAATGTGTCTACTGGCCCCAGAACCGCGTAGGCTTCTTCACTTCAGGTTACATGCAAGCACTGTTGATTTCATTTCTAATTATTATTTTTTTTTTTTTTGCAGAGAAAGTCAAATACTAGCATTGCTTCACATGCGTGGGACCACGCCTCTGTGAAGGAAGTAATTTCCACAGCAAATGGCCTAGACACTAGTTGTATTTCCTGAAGCACTTGACACAATAGCAGAAAACCTAACTATGGGGAAGGCACTACCTATTTTTGGAAATAGTAAGACAATCAGAAGTCCCCTGTGATGGGTTCATGACCTCACCAGCCATGGGTCTGAAGGAAGTTTGTAGGTCAATCACTAGGAGCACCAGTGATTCCAGAATAGCAAGTCATTCTCCTGGCTGCTGGGAAGTAGGAAGATACAGAGGTCTTTGACAACAGCATAAAAGAGTTGTGGGTAGGGCTGTTACCTGCCTGTGATAATGCTGAGAAATGAGTAAAAAAGTAGTTTAGTTAATTCGGTCTCCATCTACTTAAGATCCGAGAGCATGGTGGAACCTCAAAGAGAGGTTAGATGAACTCCAGGCAAATCTGGCTGGTACAATTTAAGATGTCAACACTGTGTGTCTTCAGCGGGGACTGTCAGAGCAGCTGATGGAGTGGAGCATACGTACTCATAGAATCATACAGTTGTCCAGGCTGGAAGGGACCTCCAAATGTCATCTAGTCCGACCCCCCCGCAGTCAGCAGGGACACCCCCAACTAGACCAGGTTGCCCAGGGCCTCGTCGAGCCTCTCCTTGAATATCTCCAGGGAAGGGGCCTCAACCACCTCCCTGGGCAACCTGTGCCAGTGCTCCACCACCCTCACAGTGAAGAACCCTCTCCTGATCTCCAGTCTAAATCTGTTCCCCTCCAGCTTGAAGCCATTGTCCCTCGTCCTGTCACTGCAGGCCTTTGTAAACAGGTTCTCCCCAGCCTTCCTGTAGGCTCCCTTCAGGTACTGGAAGGCTGCTATTAGGTCTCCCTGGAGCCTCCTCTTCTCCAGGCTGAACAACCCCAGCTCCCTCAGCCTGTCCTCGTAGCAGAGGGGCTCCAACCCCCTGATCATCCTTGTGGCCCTCCTCTGGACCCTCTCCATCAGGTCCATGTCCTTCTTATATTGAGGGCTCCAGACCTGCACACAATACTCCAGGTGAGGTCTCGCCGGAGCAGAGTAAAGTGGCAGAATCACCTCTCTGGACCTCAGGGGTTTCCGTGCAAAATCCAGTGACTGGAGAGAAACGTGCTTTTCAAGGTGGTTCTGACTAAGCTGTGAAGGTGCTGAGGTGCAGGTTTGTGTAACCTCTGGCAAAGGGTGGCAACGCCTTAAACTTTGCAGTTATTTCTCTTGTGAGCATAGGTTTTGCTGGGAATTTGAGCAAGGGAAGGGTTGAAATGTGTGCAAGATTATCTTCTCCTTTTCTATGCCTCTCTCGTGTTGGAATGAATATTGAAAATGCATGTTGTGGTTGAAAACGCATGTTGCTGTTGCTTGTTTCTCATCTCCCCTCCGAAGCTTTGCTGGAGGTGTTCTTTCTGCTTCCAGAGATTTCTCTTGGTGACAGCAATGTCACTTTCGCCGTTCATGTCTGTGTAAAGTTGGTTATCTTTACTTGGTTTCTTTCTCACAAAACAAAAAAAAAATCACTTGAAGGAAAAAACAAGAGTAAGAGGAGCAGGAAGTTCTTACATGCTGAAAACTGATTATATTACTGCTGATACTTAGCAGTTTTATTTAAAATAGTTGGATGTTTCAGAAATAGGCTGGGATTCTCTTCTACTCAGGCAGCACAAAGTGACACTTAAACATATTTAAACAGTTGCAGAGCCTTTGCTGAGATGAACCAGTGAATGCCACAGGACTGGCCTCATGGCTCCATATCAAAGCACCAACCATTAATGATATCTTCGTGTCACCTCCACCTAGTGTAAAAGAACAGTCGAGTAAGAGGAGCAGGAAGTTCTTACATGCTGAAAACTGATTATATTACTGCTGATACTTAGCAGTTTTATTTAAAATAGTTGGAGGTTTCAGAAATAGGCTGGGATTCTCTTCTACTCAGGCAGCACAAAGTGACACTTAAACATATTTAAACAGTTGCAGAGCCTTTGCTGAGATGAACCAGTGAATGCCACAGGACTGGCCTCATGGCTCCATATCAAAACACTAACCATCAATGATATCTTCCTGTCACCTCCACCTAGTGTAAAAGAACAGTCCTAAAGGATTGGTGTACACCCCGCAGCGTAATTCGTGTTTGATATTGCCTGAAATTCCTCTGTCTGATAATTGTATGGTGAGAATCATGGTTTCAAGGACTTAAAAAAAAAAAAAAGGGGGGGGGGGGTGGAAAACCCCAACATGCATTTCTTTTGGAAGGGGGCAAAATCAATAATTTTGCAAAATTCTTGTTCACATCCTTCTCGAACAAATATGGGACATTTGCACTGTAATGGATTTTTTTTGTGATGTTTAAGAAAGCTAGTAATTTCCAAGTCAGCCACAAAGGGCAGAACTAGGCATGAACAAAGCAACGTGAAGGAAAGTGAACCTCTAGAACAAAAAAATATACTGCAGAGTTCTGGCAGCTCTTTGGAACAGATGATCCAGATGGGTTAAAGAATATGAGTTTTATGACCCAGTGGTATATTTAAGCCTGAATACCTGTCAGGATGGAAATCGGTATGACATTGTTTTGCAACCCAAAAGATGTTGCTATACACCCAAATACTCTGTAGTTTGGTTTTTTTTCTTTTTTTCTTCTCCCCTACAGACCAGTCAATTTTTACTTTGGAAACTGTCCATTAAGGTTACGATGAAGACCCAAACTGTCCCCTTTGGTGCATTTGTTACTGGAGAAAAAGACAAGGACGAAAGAACTACTTATTGCTCTCCAGAACGCGTGGACAGGATCCAAGTCAAGACTGTTAATGTTACAAGTGACACTAAAAAAATACGATCTGCCTTTGCTCAAAGCTACAGCACCCATAACGACTTAGATCTAAGGATGTGATTTTCAAGGCAAAGACATCTTTAGCATTTTGATCTGAAATGGCATTCTCAAAGAAAATCCATAGCAGGTTGAAGAGTTGCTCCAGTGCAGTGACTCCAAGGAATCTGTTTCTAGGTACTCCTTTATTTAAAAAAAAAAAAAAAAAAAAAGAGAGGGAGTGGATTAGTTAAGTGATTGACAGTGTTTCTAGAAAGCGTCTTTAAGATCTAAACTGCTTAATGTGAGATGGTTCTAATGAAGTTTTCCTGAGGGTGGCAGTTGGTTTAGTTCTGCCACAGCGTTAGCCCCAGATGCCCTGCAGATGCCTATTTAAGCAGCTGGTGCTGGTCTCCTGGCAGGTATTTGGAATAAGGCACCAGAGGAAGCGTTACCTTGCAGTGTAGCCTGAATGTCATCACAAATTATGCTTATCCCCACCAGAGCACCTGAGCGGCTCGGGGAGGTTAAATACCAGGCTGGTACCTGGGGAGGGAGTAGTGTGAGCTATAACCAAGCTCCAGAGTCTTGTCAGATCAGATCCCCATCAAAATTCCTTTTGGAGAAATGCTTGGAGTCAGACCTGGGTGTTTTCGGGTACAGCCCAGCCCTTCCACAAATATAGCAGCGTTATGTCCATGACCTTGCTCCTTTTTGGAGCTTAATCCTGCACAACCAACTGCAAGCTGAGTGTCACTAAGAGTCTTAGGGCCACCTTGATGTCCTTAAAGCTGTTCTCCAGAGAGGACAATAGTAGTATATCCCGTATATTTGTATATGCATATTATGCAAATGTATTGATACAACATGCGCTCAAAACCTGGGTATTTTTTCCCAGTGGGGAAACACTCAGTAAATGATAATTATGTTTGAATGGGAATATAGTGAGCTGCATTTTCTGGTCTTTGCTCAGGCTGCTAAATGCCACGGGAGATCACACTAGAATAAACTGAGAGTTTGTATCTTGCAGAATTAGATCTTTTGTGAAGCTACTTTGGTGATAGAAGACATATTATTGCCAGGTCTTTATTAGTCTGGAGGCCACAGTCTGTAGATAATGTTCTGAAAAACTTCCTTTATAAAGTGGTATTTTGGAGCACAGTGTGATTTTCTTGGAAACCTGTTTTCAGCTTTCTTAGAAAAATAAAAAGACGTAAAGGCAATAGCAGTTGATGACGCTCACCACTGTTCAGCAGGAGTTCAACGCTATGTGGTGGTTGACACAGAAGTCAAGATCCAAAGATGGAGATAGATAATTGCACTATAGGTACCTTCGGAGGCATTCGAGTACCTAAACTCAAGCATGTGATGCATAACGTCTGCAAGGTGCTCAGGTAGCTCCAAGTCCACAGGTTTGACTGCAAAGCTTTGCTGGGGACTTAAACCATGGAAGCCTCCATGTATCCAGAGGCATTGCCACCTTGTCTGTGCTCAACACCAAAGCCTCTCTCCCTAACCTGTCTCTGTGTTGTGGAAAACAAGGCATGCTCTGTGTGCTTAATATCTTTATTGTATTTTACACTGGAGCAAGCCCAGCCAGATGGCCAGGGAGGGGGGAACTGCTGTGGTGGGACTTCTCAGAATTGTTTTCTTCTCTATAAATGTATTTGGCGGTTGATAGAACCATAGGATATCATCTCAAATTGGAAGGGATTCGTAAGTTCGAGGCACACGTCAGCTTGGTTCTCTCACAAATACTTTGCAGAGTGAGAAAAAGAATCATTGAATTGTAGAATTGTCTAGGTTGGAAGGGACCTTTAAGATCACCTAGTCCAACCATCAACTTAACTCTGATTAAAAAGACCATCACTAAACCATGTCACTAAGCACTATATCAACCTGTCTTTTAAATACCTCCAGGGATGGTGCCTCAACCACTTCCCTGGGCAGCCCATTCCAATCCTTAATAACCCTTTCAGTGTAAACATTTTTCCTAATATCCAACCCGAACCTCCCCTGGGACAACTTGAGGTCGTTTCCTCTTGTCCCATGGCCTGTGATTTGGGAGAAGAGACCGACCCCCCCTGGCTACACCCTCCTTTCAGGGAGTTGGGGAGAGCGAGAAGGTCTCCCCTCAGCCTCCTTTTCTCCAGGCTGAACACCCCTAGCTCCCTCATCCTCTCCTTACAAGACTTATTCCCCAGACCCCAGAGCTCCCAGTCGTGCCTGGGACCCGGCTCACACCCCAGAAGGGGTCTGGTTGTTGACATTACGTCTCGTCTTAAAAAAGTTTAACAATGAGTGTGCCCAAGTGGCCAAGAAAGCCAACAGCATCCTGGCCTGTATCAGGAACAGCGTGGCGAGTAGGGCCCAAGAGGTGATTGTCCCCCTGTACTGGGCACTGGTGAGGTCCCACCTCGAGTGCTGTGTCCATCTTTGGGCTCCCTACCATAAAAAAGACATTGAGGTGCTGGAGCGGGTCCAGAGAAGGGCAACAAAGATGTTGAGGGGTCTGGAGCACAAGTCTTATGAGGAGAGGCTGAGGGAGCTGGGGTTATTCAGCCTGGAGGAGGCTGAGGGGAGACCTTATTGCTCTCTACAACTCTCTGAAAGGAGGGTGTAGAGAGGTGGGGGTCGGTCTCTTTTCTCAAGTCACAGGCGACAGGACAAGAGGAAATGGCCTCAAGTTACGCCAGGGGAGGTTCAGGCTGGATATTAGGAAAAATTTTTTCACTGAAAGGGTTATCAGCCATTGGAATGGGCTGCCCAGGGAGGTGGTTGAGGCACCATCCCTGGAGGTGTTCAAAAGACAGGTTGATGTAGTGCTGGGAGGTATGGTTTAGTGATGGTGATGCTTCTTGTTTGTTGTGTGGCTGTCTATTTTTGTCAAAGTTAGGTTGATGGTTGGACAAGATGATCTTTAAGGTCCCTTCCAACCTAGAAGATTCTGTGTTTCTGTGATTCTGAGTGGTCCAGAAAACAAAAGGCAGGGGGATGTGAAAGGCAGCCCTTGCCCCCCTCGGTTGGTTGGTGGCCCCAGTGCTGGCAGGATGTGACAGTGGGTGGCAACTGGGGCTGGGGGGGACAACACACGACACACACTCCCAGGGCTTCTGCGGAAGGGAAAAACGAAACCCACGCACTTCAGCAGAAGCGAGAGGAAGTCAACGGCATAAACAGCCCAAAATAAGTGATACTGCAGATTTTTGCTTTATTGCAACCCTGCAAGCACATTTTTCGAATCGCTGTGCTGATAATCCCCCTTTTAAACAAACAAAAAAAAAAGAAGCATCACCCCAACTGCCTAGAAAAATCCATCCCTTGCAAACTGCACGTGTTGCTCTCAAGTCTTAACGACACTCTCTTTTAAATTTAAGAAACAAAACTAATCATCTTTGCATTATTAGTTACAGACGATGGCAATAAACTTGGCTGCTCGGTGATGTCTTGAGGGTAAAACGCAGACAGTTGGCATTTTGTCTATTTATAATCGGTTTTAAAATGGCAGTGCCATCCCTTCCCTCCCACTCTCCCTCTCCCACACACACTCAACATTTTATGAGTCAGGCTGCGAAAATATCGAGAGGCTGATGTAAAGATGAGGTTTAGGAAAGTTCTTTGGCAAAGAATGCTCGAGGTGCTTTTTCTTTGCCTCCCTTTTTTTTTTATTTTCTGGCTATGAATGGATCCTATTTCCAAGTCACTCCCTACGGTACAAGGGCAAGGTTTTTATTAAATCTCAAATCCAAGGGTATTGTATGGTTAAGGTGAGGCCACAAGAGGAATAATAATTTTTGCATCACCTTTCTAAGAACGCTCCTGTATTTCACAGCACCAATATTTTTGCAAATGTTTAGGAGCCAGTGGGGCACGTGTATGGCCTTGGCTGCAGAAGCAAGGGGGCAATTGGGGTAAAAATCAGAGGTCTCATCACTGGTGGCTCAGGCTGAAATGCCTGAATGAGCTCAAGATCCTGCTGGGTGCTCAGCCCCATCCTGCCCACCGTTGTAAGATGGGGCTCTGCTCCTGTTAGATTGCAAAATATCTCCATCTTTGCATAACAGGTAGACGAAATAACCCTTTGAGAGGTCTTAGCCCATAAATCCTAGAAAAAGCTCTTGTAAAGGCATCTGATCACAGAGCTTTCCAGGTGGCACCAGGGCTTTTTGGTGGAAACTCTCCAGGGTAAGTGTTGCTCTTTTGAATTTGTCCATGTGTGTTACATACCACTACCCTGGTCCTGACTGGAACACCTGCTTTACTGGTGTAATGCTGCAAATGATAGTATCATCTAAACTTAACAATTAGTAGCTTTCAAAATAATTTTTTTGTCAGAGTTTTTCTAGCACAAATACAGAAAAGAGTTGGAAAAAAAAAACATTTAAGGCATTGTTTTGCACCAGGGGTGATGGTGAGATGAGAGAGAGATGGTGCAGGGCTTTTTCTAGAGAAAGAAGAAACAACAAATCGCCCAAAACCAAATAGATTAATAAAATAGGCATTTTAATAAGAGAGAATAAAGAGAAGAACATAGATAGTGAGCAATTCTAAGGTCCCTTCAGACACCAGGCACTTTGCATTAGCACACCATCGAACAAGCCACAGTTGGACTTTTCCATGGCAGATCCCTCCAAGGAGATGTTCCTCCTTTGTGGTCCTTTGACCTATTAAATAATGTCCTTACAGAAAACAATGCTATTGCTAGGGGATGTTTGCAGGAGAACTTTTTGCTGCATTTGCCTGTGCAACCTGCTCTGGGTGGACCTGCTTTGGCAGGGGGGTTGGACTAGATGATCTCCGGAGGTCCCTTCCAACCCCATATCATTCTGTGATTCTGTGATTCTGTGACTTTCAGATAAAGGCAAGGCCAGGCAGGTGGCACAGCCCCTGGTACCAGGTGGGAGCTGCCTTCAGGCTCCTCTGCTGTAACGAGATCTATAACGAGGTGGCCCAGTTGTGTCAAGGGATGTGCCAGCCCAAGGCAGGCTGAGGGCCATGCTGGGCCTGCAGGGACAGCCACCGACTCCTCCATGCACAGCCATCTCCTGGTCAGGATCACTTACACAGATGCTTTCAAATCTTTCCGTTATTCCTTCTACCAAGCTGCTAAGCTGCTACTTGGCTCCCCTCCAATGTGAAGTCACAGAATCACAGAATCACAGAATGACATGGGGTTGGAAGGGACCTCTGGAGATCATCTAGTCCAACCTCCTGCCAAAGCAGGTCCACCTTAGAGCAGGTTGCACAGGAACGTGTCCAGGTGGGTTTTGAATGTCTCCAGAGAAGGAGACTCCACCACCTCCCAGTGGTAATGGGAAGAAAAATTGGAGAAGTACTTTTTATCGTTGTTTTCAAGTAGAGTAACTGGTCTTTCTTCTGAAAACTTGGGTTTTTCACGTGTTGGAGTGGAGCTTAAAAACTGTCCCAAGGGGAATTTTGCCAAATGCAGATTTTTGATTGTGGAAGAACTGTATCATATCACATAGAGTCAAGATATTAGTAGGTATCTAATCCTACTGAGTGTCGTGTCCTATTACTGTGCCTTCCTGTTCTTCCAAAGCCTTGGTCTTCTCTGTTTTTTCAAAGCTGCCAAGCACCATAATGTTGGCCCTTGAGCCACACGCTTCTTTTCCACCTTGTCGTGTCTAAACTGTAGCTTCACTGTCCGTGAGGCAGACCGAGGGAGCTGTGGTCCCGGGCAGGGAGGAAGTCTGTAGCAGCGGCACGGATGCGACTTCAGCTTTGTTTTGTAATATTCAGTTGCTTTATTCCAAAAGGCACGCTCTCTCTTGCAGTCTCCTGCTTTTGCTCTTTGCAGAAGTTGCATTTCCTGCACGGTGGAGCAAATGAAGCGAGGAGCCTCATTACTGCCCAGTCTTGCTTCTTTTTCTTATCGCTGATCTCACCATATGATGGGAACCCCATGGAAAAAAAAAAACAAAAACCAAAAGGAAGAACATTTAATTAAAGGTTATCTTTTATTGCACTTAAACAAGGAACTGAATTAAGGCTGCATGGAAGGTGATATTAATAGTTCTAGAGTGCTTAACCTAAAGGATATTATGGAAGTGCTGTATGGAAGAGCATATTCTGGGGTTGTTCAGCCTGGAGAAAAGGAGGCTGAGGGGAGACCTTCTCACTCTCTCCAACTCCCTCAAAGGAGGGTGTAGCCAGGGGGGGGTCGGTCTCTTCTCCCAAGTCACAGGTGATGGGACAAGAGGAAATGGCCTCAAGTTGCACCAGGGGAGGTTCAGATTGGATATTAGGAAAAATTTTTACACTGAAAGGGTTATGAAGCCTTGGAATGGGCTGCCAGGGAAGTGGTTGAGGCACCATCCCTGGAGGTGTTCAAAAGACAGGTTGACGTAGTGCTTAATGACATGGTTTAGTGGTGGTTTTTAATCAGAGTTAGGTTGATGGTTGGACTAGATGATCTTAAAGGTCCCTTCCAACCTAGACAGTTCTATGATTCTATGAAATATACGTGTCCATAAACATATCTCCATATCGATAAGCATATATACATAAAAGTCCTTTGTGAGGAAGGTGGAGAAGCACAGTCTCACTCTGGATCCATGTATGAGTTGTTCCCGGTAGCACACTCTGTCCTCCTCCTTCGGAAGGACTCAGGCTGGGTTATTTTGGCAGGATCTCGGCGGTGCAAATGCAGATGGCAGAAGGAGCCCAGCAACCTGAAAAATCCCATTTGTCATCGAAGCTGGAACGGAGGAGCTCCATGGAAGAGTGCTTGTCACCACTCCCCTCCAGACTTGCAAAGGCTTGCTACGAGGAAGAGGTGGCGACTGAGCTCCTCCAAAAAAGGTCAGGTATCTTTTGCAATAGCAAATATTAATCAAGATAAATATGTAACTCCTCATCACAACCTGCACATACAAGCCCAGTTTGCTCTCTCATACCTCGTATCCTCACTGCTGAACTAAGTCATGGCAAAAGGCAGGGGAACTTCCATCTAATTTGGTAGGATTAGAAATTTGATAAACTTAGAAATGTGTTTCGTTCTTTTCCCTCACTTTTAGAAGCGAGTATAATGTTTAAACGCATCCCATCTGATCCAGTGTCACTAATTACATCTCACTGAGCATCACCAATTGACAGCTGTTTGTTCCTAAGTCCTTTTTACAGCTTTCCTTTCTTAAAATTTCCTATCAGCGCAGTACTAGGTCTCAGACAGTGCAGGTCCAGCATAAATAATACATAAACTGGATGCAAGCTGTGTTTTCCCTGCAGTCCTCAAGTCCTGCCTGTGAGCAAGGTTAGAGGACAAGATGGTAAAGATGAGAAGGTTTTCCTGCCCTCCAGCTGACGTTGCTCACAAGAATAAAGCTACTGTGCTTCCATTCTTCTTCTACTGCCATTTGATGTAACTTGCACAATTTTGTGGGGGCCCTTCATTTTGCCTTTTTTTTTTTTTAATTATTTTTTCTGCTTATGGTAGCCTTGCAATCTCCTGGAAGCAAGAACGTTGTCTCTCCAGCTTCTTTCTCCTTGCAGAACAAAGCATTCGTTCACCGGGGCTTTGCACCTCACGAAGATGGCAAAACGATGTACAATTATTACTGGATCAGAAAAAAGGTGGTTTTATGCTCAGTTTGCACAACAGCAGGTGATTACGCCGAGTGCAAGCTGCTGCACAATTAGCCCTAGTGTTTCTAAATCTGTGCAGGGCTAGAAAAGGGGAGTTTGGCTGGAAGTTTTCCAGCAGAAAGCGTTATTTGATCCTGCAGCTTGTACTTTGATGTTTGTTGAATATGTCTCAATCAGAACTGTAGGAGCGGGCTCAGCAGACTCAGAGCGGTTTGAATCTTTCGAGATCACAGCTTTTTTCCATTTCCAAACCTGATGGTTTCACATCATCACATTCCACCGTAGCCGAAGTGATTTATGTGTCTTAACGGCGCTGCAAACGGCAGTCTTCTAACCTGGAACTCTCCCCTCAAGGTATTAATGCTCCCCGATGATTTCAAATCACTTCGCAGGCTGTAAAAAGGGCTATGTGATTAACACCCTTAAAAACTCCTTATGTTTGGCGAAGAGATTTACATTTAAAATCCTAGGCATATAGAAAGCCAGGCTGATACAAACCACAAGATGTATTATTTTGTACATTCGAATGTGGAAGGTATTTCCCAAGCTTTTTGCTCTATCATTTAGCTAAATGTGTCAGTCTGTAAAACTCCTCTCTGTGTCTTGCCTTCAGCAAGTTCTAGTGAAAAGGCCCAGAAAACTGGTGGGATTTTTTTTTTTTTTTGGCATAAAAGACAAACTCTGCCACTATTATATTATGCTTACCTAAACTTTATAACTGTCTCTATTTCTCACTATCCTTTCTACACTCCATTTTCTTCTCCACGGGCTGTACAGAATCACCTGTTCAGCACGGGGTGTTGTTTTTACAGCCCAGGGGGTAGGTCAGAGACCATACAAAGCAGATCCAAAGCTGCATTCAGGGATTAGAGTAAATCCGTTGGATTTCTTCCTCCTCCTCCCTTTCTATGATCTAGCAAAGTGGGGGGGCATGGAGTTCAGAGCATGTGGGGTTGGATCAGTGGGTGTTGGTGTGTTGGTTGGAAGCAGATGGACCTTTCACATTTGTTGCCAATGGATAGAAAGGTATTTGCACAGGTGGGGTAAGAAGTTCCAGTGTGGAAATTCTCCTGTTTTCCTCTTCTCTTCTCTTCTCTTCTCTTCTTTATCTTTCTCTCTCTTTCTTTCTTTCTTTCTTTCTTTCTTTCTTTCTTTCTTTCTTTCT
>NW_015090813.1:415391-427034 GCF_001431845.1 Calidris pugnax
CTCAATACCTGACAGAAGTACTCTTGCTCATTAGAGATGAGGGAACTTAGAAAAAAAAAGCTCAGCTCTTCTAAGAAACTTCAGCTTTTCTCAGGGCTTCCAAAGACTGAAAATCACCTTCATTCTGTCTGCTCTTTTGATGAGGCTCCTGGGGCTGTCCTCCATAAAATCTCTATGGATTTGCTAGAATTGCTAGAGCTCAGGGCATCCCTACAGGGTCCAATGCCAGCTTCTCTTTTTTCTAGTGCAGAGGTCTATACTACAGAAAAAAAAAGTGAAAGGAGCCTTAATGGTCTACCCCCAGAGCCTACAGCCTCACCTGGAGTACTACGTCCAGCTCTGGAGCCCTCAGCACAAGAAGGACTTGGACCTGTTGGAACCGGTCCAGAGGAGGCTATGAAGATGATGAGAGGGCTGGAGCCCCTCTCCTGTGAGGACAGGCTGAGAGAGTTGGGGTTGTTCAGCCTGGAGAAGAGAAGGCTCTGGGGAGACCTTACTGTGGCCCTTCAGTACCTAAAGGGGGCTACAGGAGAGAAGGGGACAAACTTTTTAGCAGGGCCTGTCGTGATAGGACAAGGGGTAACAGCTTTAAACTAAAAGAGGGAAGATTTAGACTAGGTAGAAGGAATATTTTATGATGAAGGTGGTGAAACACTGGCTCAGGTTGCCCAGAGAGGTGGTAGATGCCCCATCCCTGGAAACATTCAAAGTAGGTTTCTCACACTGGGCTCTGAGCAACCTGCTCTAGTTGAAGATGTCCCTGCTCATTGCAGGGGATGTTGGACATTTAAAGGTCTCTTCTAACCCGAATTATTCCGTGATTCTATGATTCTATAAATCAAGGAATGATGGCAAATTAGATAACAAAAAAGACTTCTCCATTTTTTTGTAGTTCCTCCTTCCTGACTGGTAGCAGATTTTTTGCTGCCGGAAATTATGTATATACTACAGTTTCGTTACTATTTACACTGAGTTCATGCACATTTCCTGGTGTAAGAGTCCACGATCCACGATCCACTTTTCCTTTGGGACTTGAAAAATAAGATTTCTGCTTACAGCAAGAGAGACCTTTCGACCTGTGACAGGAATGGCAAGGAGGTTGAGTCTGGCAAGATGGCTGTGCCAAGTGGAGAGATGTTGTTGGCATCTGTGTACCACCTTTGTGTTAAGTTATTTATCACCTTTACCCATCCCCATCCTGCTCACATCATGCCGACTATTTCTTGTGGCAGAAATGTACTGAATTGTTACCCAATGGAGTTTGATCCTGAAAAACCACCGATTTCAGATGTTCAAAACAGCAGCCAGGCCCAGGGGAACAAATGCCCTCACATTAATGGTATTTTTCTGTGGTGAGGAAAGTACAGTGGGGGTTCTCTTATCTTCTCCTTTTTCAGCTTTCAGATTGCACTGAGAGCTTTTTTTTTTCTAAATTATTCTCCGAATTTTTCTAGAGCTGGACTCTGCTATTTTGATGCTGTGCCCAGCAATGGGGGCTTGGAGAGACACCTCAAGGTGCAACACTTGCTGCCTGGATGGTGTCTCCGTGCGAGCAGCCCAGGGGGACCTGTGGACCTGAGAAGAGTTATGGTTTGAATGGTGGTTGGAAAATCTCCTGGGATGATGCTGAGGTGAGCGCTGGCGGCTGGTTCACATCAGACCCCCTTCTGAGAAGCTGTCTCCAGCCTGCTGGTTTCTGCCCTGCTCCAGGAAGCAAGATTTTGTGCCTTATTTGTAAACAAGCGGTTTCTCACACTGGGCTCTGAGCAACCTGCTCTAGTTGAAGATGTCCCTGCTCATTGCAGGGAACATTGGACATTTAAAGGTCTCTTCTAACCCGAATTATTCCGTGATTCTATGATTCTATAAATCAAGGAATGATGGCAAATTAGATAACAAAAAAGACTTCTCCATTTTTTTGTAGTTCCTCCTTCCTGACTGGTAGCAGATTTTTTGCTGCCGGAAATTATGTATATACTACAGTTTCGTTACTATTTACACTGAGTTCATGCACATTTCCTGGTGTAAGAGTCCACGATCCACGATCCACTTTTCCTTTGGGACTTGAAAAATAAGATTTCTGCTTACAGCAAGAGAGAATCCACTTTTCCTTTTCAAGTCCTTTTGGGACTTCAAAAATAAGATTTCTGCTTACAGCAAGAGAGACCTTTCGACCTGTGACAGGAATGGCAAGGAGGTTGAGTCTGGCAAAGATGGCTGTGCCAAGTGGAGATGTTGTTGGCATCTGTGTACCACTTTTGTGTTATTTATCACCTTCACCCATCCCCATCCTGCTCACATCATGCCAACTATTTCTTGTGGCAGAAATGTACTAATTGTTACCCAATGGAGTTTGATCCTGAAAACCCACCAATTTCAGATGTTCAAAACAGCAGCCAGACCCAGGGTAACAAATGCCCTCACATTAGTGGTATTTTTCTGTGGTGAAGAAAGTACGGTAGGGGTTCTCTTCTCCTTTTTCAGCTTTCAGATTGCACTGAGAGCTTTTTTTTTTCTAAATTATTCTCCGAATTTTTCTAGAGCTGGACTCTGCTATTTTGATGCTGTGCCCAGCAATGGGGGCTTGGAGAGACACCTCAAGGTGCAACACTTGCTGCCTGGATGGTGTCTCCGTGCGAGCAGCCCAGGGGGACCTGTGGACCTGAGAAGAGTTATGGTTTGAATGGTGGTTGGAAAATCTCCTGGGATGATGCTGAGGTGAGCGCTGGCGGCTGGTTCACATCAGACCCCCTTCTGAGAAGCTGTCTCCAGCCTGCTGGTTTCTGCCCTGCTCCAGGAAGCAAGATTTTGTGCCTTATTTGTAAACAAGCGGAGCTGTGTCAAGGACACCTGCCTCTCTCATCATAAATTTCTCTTTCTAACAGAAAAAAGACTACAGAACCTTGAATTTTGGTTAAGCATTTGGGTTAAAACGTGAAAAGATGAGGAACGGTGATTTAAACACTCAAGATGTGTCTGGTTCTCTTCAGGCATCCCACAAGACTAATTTTCTTTTCTTCCTTACTCCCCACCTGGGCCACCCATTGTCTACAAGGCAGGATTCACCTGGGAATGTGATTTCTTTTGGTTTATGATTATTTGATTTTTTTTTCTTGGAATTTCCTATTTGTGGGAAATATAAATCATTTCACGGAATCACAGAATCACATGGGGTCCGAAGGGACCTCCAGAGATCATCTAGTCCAACCCCCCTGCCAAAGCAGGTCCACCTAGAGCAGGTTGCACAGGAACGTTTCCAGGTGGATTTTTGAGTTTGATATGATTTGGGCCAGAACTGAATTAAAAAAAAAACCAAACACAAGAGTCTAATTGTCCATGAATTGGGAATATGGCCTTTTCAGACTACTTTATCTAACTAGAACACTCCTGAATTAATGTGTGCATTTTTGTGTGATTTCAGGATAGCCTTCTGAGGCTCTTGGAAGTCGCTCTGTAAATGCCTACTGCTGGTGATTTTTCAATGTAAGGCTTGGCTTCCTCCATGGATTTCAAGGCATTTTACAAAGGACAGCCATATCATGGGGCTTATTTTAATGGATATGAAATTTTAAACTGAAGAGAAAGGATGATTTGCTCAACATCACTCTGTCCACACGTGGAATGGCCGGGAAGAGAAGGCAGATCTCCTGGAAGGAAAGTCACTATCCCCAGAAACCAGTCAGCAGTTCCCATCTCTTCAGTGTGAACTACTGGTTTAATGGGCTACGTACATGATTTTGAGTCACTAATACGGGGTCTATCGGAATTCAAGCTATTTCGGAGTGACCTCTCTCAAAGTTTCATTTATTCAGTGGTTTTATTACTGTATTTACAGCATCCCATTTGCCTTGTTTTGTTGGCCTGTAGAAGAACAGAATGTACTATTCTGCAGGTCAGCACATAAAACCGGAAAAATATGAAATAGCTAAGCCACCTTTGGCATCTACCGACTCAAGTTAGATTAGTAGAGAGAGAAAGGTCAAAGTACTGGCAAATTCCTCCTCTCAGCTGGAGGGAAGTGAGCAGAAATCTCAGAGGCAGGAGTACGTTCTTCGGTGGGGAATTTTGACTGATAACATAATAAACTGAGCTGGGAGAAGGAAGAGGGGAAGGAAAAGCTCCATTGATGCGAGTTAAATAGCTATAAGACAGCTGGTTTTGCCTCCATTTAATATTAATGAAAAAGGTTTGGAAGTAAAGCAATTAGCTGAAAAATTAATTTAAAAACAATTAGATGGAAGAGATCTGTGAATTACATCATTGAGGCTAAGAAAAGATTTCCGAGTTTAATTTATCTTTTTTTTTTTTTTGCATTGTTTTCATACAGCGGCAAATTATATACTGCCCTTTGTTACAAAACATCTTGTTCAAAGCAATCTTTAAAAACCCCACAGATAATGTTTTGGTGAAAGGAGAACTTGAAACCAGAACCAGAATTTCCCTGAAAACCCAGATAGCCCTATTCACTTCTTAAATGGGAAACTATGGATTTCATGCTCCTGAAAGCAAATGACCAGGGCCTGAATCCTCAATCCAAGCTTCTTGAGCTTTAGTTAGCAAATTTTCTCTTCTTTCCTGGGCCAGCAATGCATTATGAACTCCTTAAGAGCAGCACCTTCTCCTCTCCTCTGGACTGCTGGAGAGGGTACAGCAGAGGGCTACGAAGGTGATGAGGGGCCTGGAGCATCTCCCTTACGAGGAGAGGCTGAGGGATTTGGGTCTTTTTAGTCTGGAGAAGAGAAGGCTGAGGGGGGATCTGATCAACACCTATAAATACTTAAAGGGTGGGTGTCAGGAGGATGGGGCCAGTCTTTTTTCAGTGGTGCCCAAAGACAGGACAAGAGGGAATGGGCACAAACTTGAACATAAGTTCCATCTAAACATGAGGAGGAACTTCTTTCCTGTGAGGGTGGCAGAGCCCTGGAAGAGGCTGCCCAGGGAGGTGGTGGAGTCTCCTTCTCTGGAGACATTCAAACCCCACCTGGACACGTTCCTGTGCAACCTGCTCTGGGTGGACCTGCTTTGGCAGGGGGGTTGGACTAGATGGTTTCCAGAGGTCCCTTCCAACCCCGTGGGATTCTGTGATTAGCTCCTAAAAATAAAATTGAACTCGCAGCAGCAGCCGTGAGAGGGTTGCCATCAGCAGGGTCTGGGCTGGGTGCACGCTGAGGGGAACAGCTGGTGCAGAGAAATGAATTGCCAGCCATTGTCCTCCCACCTGGCCGGTACCGGCCCCCGCAGCCGGAGATGATCAACAGGGCGACCGCTGAGGCGATGGGTGGATTTTTTTCTGGAGAGGCATGAATTAAATGGTAATTGTGGCAGGAGTACGTGATGCGTAAGGATTATGTTTAAAGGAGATGTGATGAACATGATGGTACCCCCCACCCACGGATGAAGGCCTTTAAGCTCTCTTGTCTCAGGGACAGAAAGACATATCGGGGGGGTGTCCTTTCATAAAATGGAAAAATGGGGAATAGCCAGATCAGGGAATGCAAATGAGTCTCCCAGCACGCTGGGTGAGACTCTAATCCTCATTACTCTTTGTGGATGCGGTGGTTGGTTTTGGTCGTTGCTCATTTGTTAAATGCAACCAAGACACGACGTGTACACGGGGCCCATCTGTTTGTAAGAGCAAGGACGGTGGGAGAGCAGCGAGTTCTGAGCCTAGAGCAGAGGGCAGAGGCAATTATTAACAAACACTGATGATGTCTTCAGACCTGGAATATGGAAAGACTGACCATTAGCACCACGCAGGGCTTTACCTCGTGACTGGGAAGGGACAGGTAAGCCTGGTGGAGAAACCCCATGCCTGTGCTGTGGCTGCAACTGTCCTGGTCCTGGGAAATAAGGTCTGGGGAGGCAGGAACACAAGCTAAGTATCATGTTCATGCTTTGCTGGAGCCAGGACCTTCAGCTTTGGTTGTTGGCACTCAAACTCACTTGAGCATGAGGGACTACAGACACCACCATGTTCCTCAATTTCACTTTTTATCAGGGAGTGGAGTGATAGGATGAGGGGTAACAGTTTTAAAGTGAAAGAGGGGAGATACTAAGAAGAAATTCTTTCCTGTGAGGGTGGTGAGACACTGAACGAGGTTGCCCAGAGAAGCTGTGGCTGCCCCATCCCTGGAGGGGTTCAAGGCCAGGCTGGATGGGGCTTGGAGCAACCTGGTCTGGTGGCAGGTGCCCCTGCCCAGGACAGGGGGTTGGAACTGGATGATCTTTAAGGTCCCTTCCAACCCAAACCATTCTGTGATTCTATGATTCACGTACCGCTCTGCAGAGCTTTGTGGTTTCCCTACCACAGATGTCTAAACCGATCTTTCTGTTCAAACGAGTAACAGCAATTACCATTAGCAGAACCCACCTCCTGAGACCTCGTTATAAATCCCCAAACCCAGGTGTTTACACACCGTGAGTGACAGCAGGAGACCGGTCCCCTGCCTGCCTCTCCCCTCAATGCAGGAGACACATCCTGGGGATGGCAAACGCTTCCCCGCTGGATGTTTGCAAACTGAATCCAGTTTTTCAAAAGTAAACACCACAAAAATGATACGAAGTCTTCTCCATCCCTTCTCCTACAACAACTGTTGCTATACCACCTTCCTACAGACGCCGAGGAAACTTGCCCATGTGTCACTTGAGGCCTTTGTAAAAGATAGCATCCATTATTCAAAGAATGAGTAAGAGCTCACAGATTACATGTTGTGCTTCCTTTTTTTTTTTTTTTTTTGTGTTAAGAAATGCCTGGAAGAAATGCTAACAACTTCTTTGCAGTAAATACTCATGGAGAACTGGAAAAATTTCCAGGTTGTGGATAATTTTGTGCTTTGCAACTTCCCACCAAATGAGTATTTTTCACGGAAGCACGATATTCCCTTGGAAAATTTGTGCCCTGCCTGTCATCTCAGCAATAACTCTGTGAAATTGATATAATTTCCTTTAACTTCATCACTTCTGAGTAGCAGCAGTGAAGGTAACAAATGTCACCAATTTTCCCTCGGTAGTTGAAAAGCTTCGGATGTGCCGTTCCGGATCCGAAGCTCCCAGGACTTGAAAAATATTTGGGACTTTGCAGGAATCTGCATTCAGCCCGTTGCCACAAATCATTTCTGAGCCGAGGCACTCACATTTTCTGATTAAACTATTTTTTCCCTGGCAAACTCCACTGACCAAGTGCGATGAGAACAGCCTGCTTGCCATTACTCCACACCAAGGGCAGAGAAAGAAGGCTCATGAAACCCGGGTTTTATTGCCTTAAAAATTGGAAGGACTCGCGTCACGCTACTTTGGAGAAATCCTAAGTGACTTGTAGGACCAAAACTACTTGGAGGGAGTGGGCTGAGGAACCAAGGTCACTTCATCTCTTGCTTTCTGACCTTCAGGCAAAGCCATTGAGGAGAGGGGGGCGGCAGCACGGATGTCCACAGGCACTCAGTTAGGGGCTGTAATAACAGGAGGTGAAAAACCACTGCGGCACCAGTGGAAACCACAGATGAGGACCACAGAGGGAGAGGACAAGGGACTCGTTTCTCTTCTGAGAGGGTATTTTTGAGAGATGACTAGCTGGAGCCCAGAGCTGAGTTTTTAGTCATCTTACGTAGCTGGGTGAGCGGCAACCTGTTATCTGGAGAGGTGACAGCAATAATCAGCAATAAAATAAACCAAAGCAGTCTATTTTGTCTCCTACAAAGGATGTCTTATTTTTATTTCTTGATTATGGGTAGTTCTATTTGATCAGCGTGAAATTGGAGACTTGAATGAACGTTTTAATGTCGTGCAGAACTGCAGAGGGCTGAGTTTGAATTTTCACTGTTTTAATCTAATTCTTTCTTTTTCACGCTATGCTCCCATAAAGGTACCTAAATGGAATGCTTATACTATGGGATATTTGTATTAAATGTCTCAGACAGCAAGGTCCTGAAATGTTTCACCACCTCTTCCCATTAGCTCTCTCTCATGCTTTTGACAGCCATGGGGTGGAACATGGCTCGCTCGCTTTCTCCGTCAGCAATTTAAGTAAAATGGCACTATTTTACCTACCCCCATTTCTTCTCAGTTGAGTCCCTTTTCAGAGCATGCCCCTGATTTCGAGTCTCTGCTCTGTACCCATTGACAAAGTCTTGTTTGCTCCTGTACCACGGTAGTGATTAGGTGCCGCCATTTATTCCTGTTATTGATGCTTTCAGCTCATTTTTGAGCCTCAAAGGAGATTACACCAAGAATGAAATACTGGTCAATGCCCGTAAAACCAAAATACATCGCTTACGGGAATTTTATTTCGCTGTAGCAAACAGCCTTAGAACATTTTCTCACAGTCTCTTGATCCTTTCTCTGTGCATCTCTTTTGAAGTCTACAAATGTGATGCTGTTCACGCTACTACAGCTGGGCGTTGAGGTGCCTTTTATGTTCTAAATCAAAAATGCAGTGAGGTTGAACAATTTATGAACATCTGCAAATCAAGTAAGCTACGGTCAGCTTTCTGGGACTGTTCTAGCCCTTTGTGTAGGGAAAGAAATCATAAAATATCAAAAAACATGAATAAATGAGTTAAAGTCTGTGGAAGGTGGCTTGTTTTGCTAACATCTTCCTTGTTTATTTATTAAATGTGGAGATCACGTCTATTCCGGTAGAGGAACTCCTCAGAAAGTATAATAAATGGAAAAGATCCAGGTGTGAAGAGAAATCCAGTTAAGTTTTTCAAAAGCTGTGTGAACAATGTAGCTACTTTTAAAATAACTCATTTTGGAATTAAATGGTCACAACTACTCTGTGCACGTATATCTGGGAAGATAAAGAGGTGCTTGTTTTTGAGTTATGGAAAACAAAGTTTCTGCAAAGGATTGGACTGTGGGGAGAGAAATTGCAGCGGTGTTTGGTGTGGACTAATTGCACTCATCAGAAAGATGCATCTCCAGCAAGCCTTGGCTGACAATGTGGACCTGAGCAGAGCCACCTTGTTTCCATGGGATGGGGAATGGAAGGGCCTTTGTGGAGAGGCTGGTGGAGATCCCTCACATGGAGGGATCCTCATGACCCCCAAAGCAACCACGGGTTTAAGCCGGAAAGTGCATGTACCATGGGATGTGGCAGTTCAGTTCCTCTGCCAGACCAGGCAAGGGACATCAGGCAGTGTCCATGGTAGCATCAAGACAGAGGAGATGAGTTTCCCCATCTAAAACTAGCATCTACCTTGAGCCTTCTCCTGCTCCTCAAGCCTGCTCCTACTCACTGCTCTGCTGAGAACTTGTCCTAGGTCACAAACCTGGCTCATGGCTGGCTCAGAGCCATGGAAATCCCTGAATCTCCAAGACAAAGCCCACTCTCTGTGCCACTGGAGATTTTTTGGTGCTGAGCACAAACACACCCTTAACGATGCCCAGCTTGTCTTTACCAAGGCAGCTGAGAGACATCACTTCAGAGAGGAAACGTCACTTTGCTGTGATTTTTACCTGGGACCCCTCTTCAGTCCTCCTGCTGCTACTCATAACCCTTCTGCTCTTTGTCAACTGACACAGGTCTTTGGTTGAGTAAGTTTTGCCACGCAGCTACAAATCTGTCCTCAGCGATGCTAACGAGAGGCTTTCTTTTGGCTATGGATTTAATAATGGTGCCTTGTACCCACAGAGGGCTGGTCACTACTTCGCTAAGCAGATCTCAACAACAAAAACCCACAGACATCTCCAGCAGGTACTGGCCACACTCGTGGAAGAGTTTTTTCACGCCTAGAAGATATGGCAGAGCTCCGTGACTCCTGAAACTGCCAGGAATGACTTGATCGCTGCACCTATTCCTACTATTTCACCCCAAAAAAGTCTCACCTATGCATTGCATTGACCCTCACAGAGAGTGAAGGCTGCCTGGAGATCACCAAGGTTTGACCTTGCAAACCAGGAAGGTTCGAATTTTGCAAAATTGATGTTTTGAGGTGTTACACTCTTGTACCCAGCCACAGCACCTCAGTTACTCCTCCGATGCATTGTAAGTAGCTGCTTTCTTGGCTCAAACTAGACCATTAAATCCAACACTCCACACCTACTCTGGACAAGAAAATCAACCCCCTATTTCACATCCATGAGTTTTTCACTGTTTTATAGAAACACAAAGACTTTCCCTGGAGGGCTGACCCCCTGGTACTGCAGGCAATCATGTTTATGACCCTGTGAATGTGGTCATGGAAAGGACTCTCTTTATTTTTGGTCTCAGAAACCTAAAAAACTAAGGGTGAAATCTGCCGTCACCAAAACAAATGGAAATTCTGCCACTGAGATGGCTGGGATCAGGATCTGCCCACGCTTGCGGCCTCAGCAATTGGCCACACTTTCTCTGTTCCTGTGGTCTCTAGACAGAAAGGCAATTTAGAAGCTTCAAAGCTTTGAAGTAAGGTAGGCAGGACATTTAGCTGCAGGAAGGCAAGATACTGAAAAGCACATCATTTCAGAAGGTTTCCACCAACACAAGAAATTGCTTAGTATCTCTCTAGAATGTTGATGTCCACAGGCAAAGGAACCACGGGACTCAAAACTTCTAGTGACAGCTGCTTCAAAGGGTATTTGAAAATACAGTGGCTCATTTTCTTGGAAAACTAAGGCATTGGCTACAAGTACAAGATGATGTAGATTAGATCCAAGGAAGAAATTCCTTGCTGTGAGGGTGGTGAGACACTGGAAGAGGTTGCCCAGAGAAGCTGTGGCTGCCCCATCCCTGGAAGGGTTCAAGGCCAGGCTGGATGGGGCTTGGAGCAACCTGGTCTGGTGGGAGGTGTCCCTGCCCAGGGCAGGGGGGTTGGAACTGGATGATCTTTAAGGTCCTTGGACTTGACCTCTAGAGCCCAGGTAAGCTCTTGCCCTCCCAGCCTGGGCCAGGCACAGACCACCAACCACAGCTGCTCTACGAAGGTGCATTCTTGCACACCCCTGTACTTCTTCCGTAAGGAAACGATGCAAACCTAGTCTGCAGGATCTGGGTCAGAAGGAAAAAAAGAAAAAAAAGTTAATTTCTGTTCAAGGAAAAGCTTGCCAGGCTCAGAATAACGGCTCAGCCTGGGAGCTGGCACGCCGTTCTTAGGATGGGTTGTGGTTTTTTTTTATTCTCAAATTGGATAAACTGGTAGGTACCAACGTGAGCACACCGGCAGGTGACACCTGGACGAGAGGAGCTGCTGCTGGTGGGAGAGGCAAAGGCTGTTTGGCAAAGGTGCTGTTTGGCAATGCACTGGCAGCATCTCCCCCCCCCAAACCCCGGGTGTGGGAATCCCATGAATATTTGTCACCACTTTTCTGCTGTGCCTCCCACCCAGCCCGGGGCTCCTGCAGAAGCCGAGGCTGCCGCCCCTCCACATCACCTCTGTGGTGGCACGGTGGCTTCCAGCTCTTCTCTGGGTGCACCCGGCAGTTTGACAGCCTCCACCTAACTCCTATCCTAAAGGTGACACCCCGGTATCCATCACCCACCGAGTGATGGGTGGTGGGTGATGGATACCCACCTGGTGATGGTACCCCCTGCCAGCACCTCCATGAGATGAAAAATCTCCACTCAGGGCTGTGACATCATAGGGTTTTTTGCTCCTTAACCCCCCCCCCCCCTTCCAAAACACAAAACTGCATTATTTTAACACCCACCTCCCCATCTCCCCCCCC